>NW_020201299.1:33776-37257 GCF_001531365.2 Cynara cardunculus var. scolymus | reverse complement strand
ATGGCAGCCGCCAACTGTTGGAATCAAGAGATTTTGAGTGGGTTTAACACCCTTCCCAAGAACAATTTACAGCCTTGAGTCACCCGCCTCCCCAAATCAGTTGCATGCCCAAGAATGGCAGCAAAATGAGGCGGTTTCGACTCAACAATGTCAAAAATAGAGACTGTTATCACCAAAATCCTTATCTCTAAATAATTTCAGAACAGAAAATAGAAAAAATGAGGAATTTGAGTTAGCAAGCTACAAGATGAGAGAAAAGATTTAGAGACGCATGCAGACTCAAATCACCCGAATGTGATATCGGCCTTATATGCGAGAATTCTCTCCTTCTCTTTGGGATTAAAAGATTCCTTAGGTCACAAATTACCATCTGATGAAGACACATGTAAGTCTTTGATGGATAATCTCACCATCTTTAATTCCCGAAACTTGTGTTGAGCAGGAAGAGAAATTAGGAATTTAAGCACTAAGAGAGGAATAGATGGCTTTTAGAACTTACCTTTTCGAAGACTAGGCAGATATGAGTGACCCGAACACGGCAGAATTCCTAAACTTGCAGGGAGAAGAGTTCGGCTTGAAGGTGATGAACTTTAGAGAGGGAGAATCGAGAAAAAGGCTGGAGCTTTTTGAATAAAGGTGAGTTTTCAAAAGTGAAGGGGATATTTATATGGGGCTTCTACTGGAGTAGTGGGTTGGCCTCTAAAGGCCCAAGCCCAAGGGGCTTTTACTTCTCTAAGCTGAGCCCCAAAAATATAAAATAACCAAAACGTCCAAATCTGGAAAAAGAAAGACCAACTGCCGTGCCAAATCGATCGATCATGGGAAACCAGCGTCTAAGTAAAAAGGAAACAGAACTTCTATGAAGAGACACCAGAGCCTTTGTGGAGAGGCAACCGAGTCTCTGTGAAGAGACGACAGAGCTTCTGTGAAGAGACGCCAGAGCCTCTGTGAAGAGACAACAGAGCCTCTGTAGCTATCATCAGAGCCTCTGTAGCTGTCACCAGAGCCTCTATGGCTGTCTCCAGAACCTCTGTGGCTATTACTAAAGCCTCTGGTTGTTCAATCCTCTGGTTGATCAGGCGACCTCTTCAGAATCATATTCTGGATAAGGTTAATCCTAAAAGACTTAGTTTTTCAAATGAAGGTTCCAAAATATGGTTCTAACCTGAAAATCCAAAAGTGCAGGGTTGTTACAGCCTCCCCAACTCAGAGAAATTTTGCCCCGAAATTTAATTGTCTRCGCTTCTATTCATGGTTGGCTTGAGAAAAAAGGTGGGGATACTTGTCCTTCATGAAGTCTTCCCTTTCCTACGTATACTCCAGCCCATTCTTGGAATCCCAATGAACCTTCACGATGGGTATCCTTTTACGTCTCAACTGCTTAACTTTTCTATCCAAAATCTCCAAAGGTTTTTCAGCAAAATGCAGTCGATCAAAAACTTGCAAGTCTTCCAGGGGTAAAACCTGGGTTTCATCGGATAGGCATCTCTTGAGATTCGTTACGTGGAATGTGTCGTGGATAGCGCTTAATTCAGGGGGTAGATTTAGCTTATAGGCCACTGGTCCAAATCTTTCTATTATTTCGAAAGGGCCAATATAGCGAGGGCCCAACTTGCCTTTCTTTCCAAAACGCATAACTCCCTTCCAAGGCGAGACCTTTAGAAAAACTTTGTCATCTTTCTGGAATTCTAAAGGCTTCCTCCGGTTGTCAGCATAGCTTTTCTGTCGATCCCTAGTAGCCTTGAGTCGATCCTTGATTACCATGATCTTATCGGTGGTTTCTTGGATAATATCGGGTCCGGTTAATTGTTTATCACCAATTTCTGACCAACACAATGGGGATCTGCACTTGCGCCCATACAAGGCTTCAAAAGGTGCACATTGGATGCTAGTATGGTAGCTGTTGTTGTAGGCAAATTCCACTAAAGGAAGATGCGTGTCCCAACTTCCACCAAATTCTATAACACAGGCCCGTAACATTGCTTCCAGGGTCTGTATGGTCCACTCGGTTTGTCCATCGGTTTGGGGATGATAAGAAGTGCTCAATTCTAGACGAGTACCCATTCCTTGTTGAAGCGATTGCCAAAATCTTGATGTAAAGAGACTGTCTCTATCCGATAGGATAGAAATAGGCACCCCATGCCTAGTGACAATTTCGTTTATATAAATCTGAGCTAACTTCTCCATCTTATAATCCTCTCGGATTGGTAGAAAGTGAGCAGATTTTATCAAACGATCTACAATCACCCAAATGGCGTCATGTCCTTTCCCTGATTGGGGTAGCTTAGTTATGAAGTCCATCGATATCTGCTCCCATTTCCATTGAGGAATTTTGGGCTGCTGGAGTAGACCAGAAGGTTTTTTGTGTTCGGCCTTAATTATTGTGCAAGTCACGCACTTATTTACATATAGCGCAATATCTTTCTTCATTCCAGGCCACCAGTAATATGCTCTTAAATCCTTATACATTTTGTCAGCTCCCGGGTGTATTGAATACTTTGATCGATGAGCTTCGTCCAAAATGATTGATCTAAGATTGCCAATTTTAGGCACCCAAATTCTATTTCCCAAATAACACACTCCATGAGATTCTATCTGAAATTTGGACTCTATGCCATGCAGGGTTTCATTCTTTAAGTTCTCCTTCATTAGAGCTTCCTTTTGATCTTCTAGGATCTGAGCTTTCAGACTAGTATTCACCAAGATTCCCAAAGCTCGCACCTTTGTTGGCTTTATAGCTTCTTTCCGACTTAAAGCATCGGCCACAACGTTGGCTTTGCCCGGATGGTATTTGATCTCACAATCATAATCACTAAGCAATTCGACCCATCTTCTTTGCCTCATATTCAACATTTTCTGATCAAGGATGTGCTGAAGGCTTTTATGATCCGTGAAAATGGTACATTTCATGCCATAGAGGTAATGCCTCCATATCTTAAGTGCAAACACCACTGCTCCCAGCTCAAGGTCATGCGTAATGTAGTTCTTTTCATGCACTTTCAGTTGTCTCGATGCATAAGCAATTACTTTATCCTTTTGCATCAATACACAACCTAAGCCTTGATGTGATGCATCACAAAAGACCACGAAGTTATCCGAACCCTCTAGTAGGGATAAGATAGGTGCATTACACAGCTTCTGTTTGAGAGTCTCGAAGGCCTCTTCTTGCTTCTCGCTCCAGATAAACTTCTTATCTTTTTGGGTTAAGGCTGTAAGCGGTAGTGCAATTTTTGAAAAATTTGCAATGAAACGCCTATAGTAGCCTGCCAACCCAAGGAATTGAGGAATCTCTGTAGGTGTTTTAGGGGCTTCCCAGTTCTTGATAGCCTCAATTTTTGATTGGGTCCACTTGAATTCCTCTTTCATTAACTACATGACCCAGAAACTGAACTTTCCGTAGCCATAACTCACACTTAGAAAATTTGGCATACAGCTTCTCCCTTTGGAGTACTTCCAAAATTGCCCTCAAGTGTCTCTCATG
>NW_020201299.1:22960-31184 GCF_001531365.2 Cynara cardunculus var. scolymus | reverse complement strand
TGTCCTCCGCAATCCTCCTTACCCACTCTTTCTCCGATGGTTTCATCCCTTGCGGATAAGATGCCGGTATTCCAGTCACAATATGGGTCATTCTGTTCCCGCCTTGGGGTCGAGATGACTCTCCAACGACCCTCTGAGAGTTCCCAAATGTCACCCTCTGTGGTACCGAGATATTATTTTGAGGCGTGACTTTGGTTCTTGGACCTTGCTGGGCTCGCGACGGAACCTCAGGTGCTGGCTCCATTGGGGGTAGGCAGGACATTTATGGTGCGACCGCAGTGCCACTAGAGACCATGTCCTGGTCGTATGGGTCRACCTCTTCGCCACGAGTTGGGATCCTTTGGGAGCGACTGACCACGTATCCAGAATCATCAACGGAATATTCGCTTGAGTCTGAAGGCATCTTCGAAATCTGTGGCATGAACAATCTTGGTTACTAAGGTGTATCCTCTAACAAAAACTTAGCGATTTAGAGGAGACTTCTAGACAGCACTTAAGTCTCAACAAACATACTAGGATCCTTAAACAACACCTCTGATCACTAAACCAGAGCCTCTGCTAAAAAGACCAGAGCCTCTGTTTCCTCACAGAGCTTTCGAGGCCAGAGCCTCTGTTCATAGAGTGCCTACCAGAGCTTCTGTGGCAATCTCAATACTTAGGTATGCTAAGGGTTCCTTCCAGCGACGCTTTGGTCCTACCTCTTGTTCAAACTAGAGCTTCTGGTAGCGGGACCAGAGCCTCTGTGGCAAGCCCTATACTTTTCATTCAATTAACTCACGCATGGGTCCTCTGGTTCTTCTATTCGCTTATGGCAGAGCTTCTGATCATAAGACCAGAGCCTCTGCGGAAACAATGATAGCGAGAGTTGAGCATTCCAACTTCCATTGTTTCTGGTCTTCTTGACCAGTGCCTCTAATCCTAGGAAACAGATATTCGCAAAAGTGGAACTAAGCTCATGTTTTTCTTAATAGTGTCACAACTAGAGCATACTTCTAATGAGATCGATGAAGTTCTTTTTATTACACATAAATTAAGCACAGGTGATCAGGATTTATTTAACCGATGTGTAATAGCAAGGCCCGCTTTAAACACATGATTGAAAATCATTTAGAAATTATTTTAGTTATAGTCGATGGTTTTTAAAGAAAACCAGCATTCTCTATAACTGAGGCTCTGATACCAAATCTGTCACACCCTGCTAAAGCGGAAATACGAGATGATAACAAACAAGCGAGTCTTGGCAACAGTTACAGAAAAACACTTTGTCAACGATTCAAAATACACAATTCATCGACTTGATAAAGTTTCAAGGTTACAAAAGTATTTTCAAATACAACAATAACTGTCTTAATCGATCTTGATCCAAGTAATGCTCCCAGGTGTCCACACAACTTACTTAGCACCTGAAAAGCATGGCATAAAATAGAGTCAACTACAAAGAGTTGGTGAATTCACGGGTTTTCAATGCATAAACCAAGTAATAGCAAACTTATGCAAATTCTTTGCACTTAATAAATGTAAATCTCTCACGATGTAACACTTGAGACGCTACTGAGCCTTACCTGAGCAATATGCCCCATTAATTTTCGAACAACCAGAAGTAACCCGTTCACTACTTAGGTTCCACGGTTCGATAAAGCACTAATTCAGCAGTGGTACAAATTCCACATGATTAGGCTAGAAAACATAGGTAATTGTGCACCCCTTTATGGGTGGGACTGTCAACACAATAGCGGCTATCCACAATACCACTGCCGGGAATGTACCCGAGTTAACAAGTAGCGTGTACGGACGGGGACTTTTATTTGGAAACATATATTCTCAAGCACATCAATTTAGCATTTATATTATAGTGCAAAACAGTAACAAATACAGCTTAGAAACCTGACTATGCAGTTCCATAGTCCGGAGGTTTCAAATAAATAAACATGCAAAGCTTGCTCATCATGCTTTTCCCCCATAAGATAACAAAAACAGTAAAAGTGGGGCCGTGAACTCACAGGTTTGGCGAATGTCAAATGTTTCCTTAAGAGACCTGCTTAAAATTTGCTCGGAGTCCCTGATAGAGCAATCAATACTTAATAAGAAGAACTTCTAAACTACCATGACTTGAGCTGGGTAAAGCTGTTCTATGCAATATCGCCAGATACTAATACCAATACAGCTGATACATCAAATATTTGGTTTAAAGGGAAAATTCCAACATCATTAAATGTCATTTCAAAACAAATGATGGCAGCCGGCAACTGTTGGAATCAAGAGATTTTGAGTGGGTTTAACACCCTTCCCAAGAACAATTTACAGCCTTGAGTCACCCGCCTCCCCAAATCAGTTGCATTCCCAAGAATGGCAGCAAAATGAGGCGATTTCGACTCAACAATGTCAAAAATAGAGACTGCTATCACCAAAATCCTTATCTCTAAATAATATCAGAACATAAAATAGAACAAATGAGGAATTTGAGTTAGAAAGCTACAAGATGAGAGAAAAGATTTAGAGACGCACGCAGACTCAAATCACCCGAATGTGATATCGGCCTTATATGCGAGAACTCCCTTCTTCTCTTTGGGATTAAAAGATTCCTTAGGTCGCAGATTACCATCTGATGAAGACACATGTAAGTCTTCGATGGATAATCTCACCATCTTTAATTCCCGAAACTTGTGTTGAGCAGGAAGAGAAATTAGGAATTTAAGCACTAAAAGAGGAATAGATGGCTTTTAGAACTTACCTTTTTGAAGACGAGGCAGATATGAGTGACCCAAACACGGCAGAATTCCTAAACTTGCAAGGAGAAGAGTTTGGCTTGAAGGTGATGAACTTTAGAGAGGGAGAATCGAGAAAAAGGCTGGAGCTTTTTGAATAAAGGAGAGTTTTCAAAAGAGAAGGGGGTATTTATATGGGGCTTCTAGTGGAGTAGTGGGCTGGCCTCTAAAGGCCCAACCCCAAGGGGCCTTTACTTCTCTAAGTTGAGCCCCAAAAATATAAAATAACCAAAACATCCAAATCTGGAAAAAAAAGACCAACTGCCGTGCCAAATCGATCGATCATGGGAAACCAGCGTCTCAGTAAAAAGGAAACAGAGCTTCTGTGAAGAGACACCAGAGCCTCTGTGGAGAGACAACATAGTCTCTATGAAGAGACGACAGAGCTTCTGTGAAGAAACGCCAGAGCCTCTGTGAAGAGACAACAGAGCCTCTGTAGCTATCATCAGAGCCTTTGTAGCTGTCACCAGATCCTCTATGGCTGTCTCCAGAACCTCTGTGGCTATTACCAGAGCCTCTGGTTGTTCAAACCTCTGGTTGATCAGGCGACCTCTTCAGAATCATACTGTGGATAAGGTTAATCCTAAAAGACTTAGTTTTTCAAATGAAGGTTCCGAAATATGGTTCTAACCTGAAAATCCAAAAGTGCAGGGTTGTTACATTTATCCAACAATTCTTGGAGTTGCCCCGAAATTTCTTGCATTTTCGATGGGGCCAAACGATATGGTGATTTTGCCACCGGGGCCGCTCCTGGAATTAAGTCGATAACAAATTCGACTTGTCTTGGTGGGGGTAGTCCTGGTAAATCCTCATGAAATATTTCAGGAAACTCTCGAACTGCAGGAAAATCTTCAATGCTTTTTTCTTTGACCTTCTTGTCTATAAAGTGTGCCAAAAATGCAATGTAATTCTTTTTTAAGTACTTCCACATCTTCATGCATGATACTATCTTAATCTTCCGGTCGGATTTCTCTCCTTGAACTACGAGTGTTTCACCTCCTTCTTGCGGAATTCGGATAATCTTTTCCGAACAACCTATTTCAGCTTGATTTTTATATAGCCAATCCATGCCTACAACTATATCAAAACTTCCGAGCTCGATCGGAATAAGGTCTATGCTAAAATCCTTTTTTGGCTACTTAGAGTGCAGTCCAAGATTACGTCTCTAGCCCTAACTTCCTGACTATTGGCAAATTTGTTAGGACCGAAAATTAGTGTAAAATTGTATTTGTCTTGAAAGATATAATTGTCTATAATTGTGTAAAAGTCATCATGTTTGACTTTTCTTAGGACTGTTTGACTTTGACTTTTGTCTATAGGTTTGACCCTATATAAAGGGTGTTTGTCTTGTAAATTTAGAAGGATGCTTATTGTAAGATTTAGATACGTAATAGTGAGATTGACTAGTTTGACAAATCCTCGCAATCTCCTTCTATATGTTCTTATTGAATATTCAAATCTGCCATTGATGATTTGTGAAGAGTGTATGAAGATTGATTATTAGGGACTATCAATTGGTATCAGAGCAAGTTTGCAGAAGATTTTGATTGAAGAAACCAACAAGATTTGAAAATTTTTCTGGAGGTTCATCTTTGTGTTCTTGATGTTCATAGTAGTTTCAAATTGTTCATCTTGTTCTTCATAAAATTTCTCTTAAATCTCTCATCTTTGGATGTGTTGTTGTTAAAATCGTGATCATCATGTTCAATATTTACACAGTGATTCAGTGTTATTATTTTGATTTTGCAATTTGATCAGTGTTTTTAAAGATCTGGAGAGATTTGTGTTTTTCAGAAAAACTTTATGTTCTTGGTAAAACTCATAAAATCCTGTTTTTGATCCATTTGTGTATGAGTTTTCTGTAAATTTAGTGTTTGTAAATTTGATCGATTTAGTGAGCGGATTATATCTTGTAGTGAGTAGATTTTGAGCGGATATAGGTTGTGCGTTGAGCGATCTTAATCGGATTAAGAAACCTCTTGAGCGATTAATCTTTCTGTGGTAGGCGATTTAGCTAGTTATCGCACACCTCTTGACCGAATTAAGACCATGTGGTGTGCGATTTATACTTGGCTTATCTCATAGTCTGAGTGATTTACAGCATATGTTGAGCGATTTAGGTAGGATAGTGTTATTTGGAGTGAGCGAATTAGTGAGCAGACTTGAGCGATATACAGTCTAGTCTTGAGTGTGAGCGATTTAGGTCCTTGAGCGATTTATGTAGTAGCCTTTTCCGATTTAAGAGATATTTCTTTGAACGGTTTAATAATTTATTGTTGAGCGATATACATCACATGGTGAGCGATTTAAGTTGTGACTTAAGTGATTAAAGAACACTTCATTGAGCGATTTAGAGAGTGAATTGAACGATTTATTCCATAGGCTTGAGCGATTTAAAATAGTCTTGAGCGATTTAGAGCTACTTCGTGAGAGATTAAGAGTTTAGCTAAGTTATGAGTGATTAGGAGTTAACCAAATTCACACATCACTTAAGCAGATTTGACCGTATTTGCACACCATTTGAGCGGTTTTGACCAGATTCTGGCATACACCTTGAGCGATTTAAACCATAAGGTAAGCAAGTTAACTTGAGTGGTGAGCGACTTAGACTTTTCATGCAGTAAGCGATTTAAACTGTATAGTGAGCGGATTAGCTTGAGAGTTGAGCGATTAAGAGATTATCTTGAGTGTTTAGCCACAGGCTTGAATATAGTTGTGGTTTAGACACAATTTTTGATTTGTTTGAACCTTGTCTAAATTTTTCTAATCATTCATCTTGACCAATTTGTTTTTCTAGATAGTGTATGAGTTGTGAATTTCTTTTGAATATTTGTGTATTTCTTTTAGACTGTTTTTCTTTGACCAAATTCTTAAACTGCATAGATTATGTATTTGATCAATCTTTATTTTTTTAATGGCAGATATCCTAGAGAAGGAGAATAAAGAGATGAGAGCTCAGATTTGCAAGCTAGAAAAGAGCATAGTGGACTATCAAGAAAAATACATAAACGTGTTTTCTGAGAATCATGCTAATGCATAATGTATTGCAAATCTACAAAAATAGCATAGAGAAGTTTTAGAAAGAGTTGAGAATGGTTTCAAAGATCAAATTAATAAGCTTGAAAATTTTTTGAATGACGTAAGAAAAGATTGTGATATTCAATTGAAAATATGGAGTAAAGCTAATAAAGATCTGTTCAACAAACTCCAAGAAGTTCAGAATGAATTAAGAGCTGAAATAAATTCTTCAGGTAGAAAGCATAATGAAACTGATGACTTAACTAATAAATCTCATAAGTCAGATAGTGAGTTGAGTGAGCTAAGAAAGCTACTGAATTTAGAGAAAGAAAAGGTTTTAGAAGTGGAAAAGAATTTGAATGCTGAAATGAAATTTTTGGAGAAAGAGAAGAAGAGAGTGATTGAACTAGAAAGAAAATTTGGAGCTGAATGTGAATCTTATGAAAAAAGATTAACTCTCTAGAGCTAAATGCAAAAATGTTGTTAAAGCAAGTATCTGATTTTGAGCAGCTGATCATCTTGGAACGTGCCAAGAATGATAAAGAGAAGAAAGACATCTCAGTAGAATGTCAGAACCAAATACAGAAGTTATCTGAAAGCATTGCTCTAAAGCAGAAGACTTTAGACGAAGAGAAGAAGCAATTTGCTCTTGAAAAGAGAAATACTTCAAAGAAGTATAMADCTATTGCTAAGGAGCTTGCTAATAAGAAAAAGTGGCTTGACATTGATTCAGAGAATGATAAGAGCAGCTCAGATGAAGAGAAAAGAGAGTTAATAAATCAGAAGAGAAAGTTTGAAAGGCTTCAGAAGGAGTTAGAAGGTAAACTCCTGGATACTACAAGCAAATTGTCTGATCTGAAGACAGACTTCGAAACTAAGATGAAGATGAGAACTGAACATAAAATTAAGTTTGATTTAGTTACTGCTGAAAGAGACCAACTTTTACAGATAGTCAAAGACTTTTCTTGTGCACAAAGCTCAATTGGTTCTACATCAAAGTGTAAAACTAGCTTCTATGACTGTTCCAAATTGAACAGTTATTCAAGCAGACCTAAATCTACTGTTTCTAAGAACTATTCTCATTCTTCTAATCAGTATTATCATGGGTATGTTATCAGATCACCCAATAAATTTTCTAAGACTAAAAGCATTTGGATTAATAAAGCTGATTATGTTTCATCTCATATACCTGTTGTTACTAATAATCTTCCTTGTTTTGTGAGATCCAATTCTGATCTGATCACTCTTAGCAAGAGAAGAATTATGTGCTCAACATGCAGGAGCAATAATTATGTTAATAAGAAAAGGTTCAACAGGTGGCATGGAGATAACAGCTATCAGAACAGTTGGAAAGGTAAGAACAAGTATGATCACAATAATTTGTATGGGTCATATTCTATTTATGATCATCCTGTTCAAAGTGCTAAAAAGAATATATCTAATAGGAATAGATGGTTTGGAACTTACAACATACCCCAACCCGATACTAACAAAATAGGACCCAAATTCATTTGGGTACCAAAATCTATTTAATATGGTTTTGGAGGTGTGTCAATTTTGTGTTGATCATAATATCATATCAGTGATACACCAATGCAGGAGGAGTTGTAATATGTTTCACAAAGGCTTCTGAACAACACAGTTCAGGACCCGTGCTTAAACAATTTTGGTTTCTAAACACCCAGTTTAGGACCCGCGCTAAACATGTTTCCAATTTTTTTTAATTTTTGAGCTGAAATGAAACATTTCTATAATCTACGTTCTAGGGGGAGTCTCTAGAAAGTTCAATAAATGTTTTTCAGAATCTTTTTTTTTGGGGAAACGAGTACATTTTCTGAACAAGTATTTCCTGAGATTTTTACTTACGTAATTTCTTATCGTACATAACTCCAATACCTATTTTAGCTATTCTTGAAACTGTTATTATCACGTCTCTTATACGAAAATCATTTTCGGTGATAATACATGTGACATTCCGTCATTTCAGATTTTCAGGTTAGCACCTTGTTTTAGGATCTTTATTGAGAATTAAGTCTTCCTAGGATTTAGCTATGATGATTAGAGATCATCTTGCTTAATTCCCAAGATTAGTTCGGAAGATCATGTTTCGGCGAGTAACTAACAAAGTTAACTTGTGCAATGCCAAATAGTCTAGAATCACTCCAAATAAAATAAAATTGATATTATAAGTTTTGCATTTAAAAGTTAAAATTTCCAAAGTACCATCTCATTGGCCATGTATTTTATTAAAGGGTGGAGTTTTAAAATCTAATATCTAGTTGTTTTGTTTGAATAATTTATACTGGGATTTTATTATTTAGAAAAATAATAATTTATAGGGCTTGGGCCTTTAGAGGCCAGCCCATCTCTTCTTTAAAAGCCTTCATATAAATACCCCTCTTTCTTTGAAAACTCTCATTTCCAAACTCTCAGCTTAAACC
>NW_020201299.1:14662-21170 GCF_001531365.2 Cynara cardunculus var. scolymus | reverse complement strand
TATTCAGTTAAATTTCAGTTATGTCGATAAACTTGTTTTGTTTTTGTACAACTCGGAATGGTGTTATTTATTAATTGTCGCTATGACTCGCTTGCCTGTTACATCTCGTGTTTCCGCTTTAGCGGGGTCTGACAGATTCGGTATCAGAGCCTCAATTATAGAGAACACTGGTTTTCTTTAAAAACCATCGACTATAACCAAAAATTTTCCTATAATTTTTAAGAAATTTAGAATCATATGACTTTAAAGCAGGTCATATTGTTATACAACGATTAAGCAAAGTCTGATCACCTGTGTTTAATTTACGTATAATAATAGAAACTTAATCGGTCGAACCAGAGATATGCTCCAGCAAAAGAAATTGTTATGAAAAGCATGAGTTATGTTGCACTTTTATGAATATCCATTACCTAGGCCAACCAGAAGCGATGATCTAGAGGACCAGAGGCAATGGGTAGTAATCCCATAATTTAGTTAAGTGTCCGTGTAGGACCAGAGGCGCTGGTCAAGAGGACCAGAGGCGATGGAAAGTAGATTCCTCGATTTTGTTAAGTGTCCGTGTAGGACCAGAGGCGCTGGTCAAAAGGACCAGAGGCAATAGAAAGTAGATTCTATAAATTAGTTAAGTGTCCGTGTAGGACCAGAGGCGCTGGTCAAGAGGACCAGAGGCGATGAGTAGAAAAATCCCTTTGATTAGTTAAGTGTCCGTGTAGGACCAGAGGCGCTGGTCAAGAGGACCAGAGGCGATGGAAAGTTAATTCCTCGATTTCGTTAAGTGTCCGAGTAGGACCAGAGGCGCTGGTCAAGAGGACCAGAGGTGCTGGGTAGTGAATCCATTAATTAGCTAAGTGTTCGTGTAGGACCAGAAGCTCTGGTTATAAGCACCAGAGACGATGGATTAACAGTCTCCTTATGTTGTATCGTGTAAGAAACAGAGGACCGATGGACAGGTTACTTAGTATTTCTCTAATTATAGATGTTGAACCAGAGGCTCTGGTCTAGCAACCAGAAGCTCTGGTAAGGGCAAGCATAAGAACCAGAGGATTGATGGACAAGAAGTCCATTATCGTTCTAAGTGTGAAAGTTAAGCCAGCGGTTGATAAAAATAGAATTCCATTGGGTTGTCAGAGAACCGATGGATAAGAAATACTTCCCTAAGGACTTTAGTACGACCAGAAGCTCTGGTCATGCAATCAGAAGCTCTGGTAGTGTAACCAGAGGCTATGTCTAGAGGATCCAGCATGATTGTCACTATTAAGTATTGTTTAGAAACTTCCATTGTATCACTAAGAATTTGTTTGATGGTGCATTTTAGTAATTAAGATTATTAATGTCACAGATCTCTATGATGTCGTCCGATCCTAGTGAATACTCAACCGATGAATCCGGTTACGTGGTTGGTCACTCTAGAAGGAACTCAACTCGCAATGAAGAAATAGACCCGTATGAGCAAGACACGGCAACTAGTGAAGCAGCTGTCACTCCTCAAGCATCTTTCTTACCCCCAACGGAGCCAGTACCCGATGTTCCATCATGAACCTATCATGGCTCAAGGATCAGGGTTACGCCTAGGAAGAATGTCCCACTACCGCAGCGTGTGACATTCGAGGACTCTAATAGGGTCGTAGGGGAGTCATCCCGACTCCATTTGGGGAACAGAATAACTCAAGTCGTGACCGGGGTACCTGCGTCCTACTCTCAGGGCATGAATCCGGCTAAGAGAGACTGGGTGAGGAGAATTGCATCTGACATGCAAGTGCACCAGACCCGGCTAGGATATCAACATCACATATTAAACAATCTGTCCGATGTGATGGAAGCACACCATCAGAGTATGTAAAGGAACGCGGATGCTGTCGCTGCAGCAAGGCACGAAATAAGGAGATTGTACAAATGGATGGTAGCAAGTGGTGTGATAATGCTAATGATGGGAATCATCATAGGATGGATGTTCTAGAAGAAGAATTAAGGATAGGATGCTCACTCTTTTGCACTGTTACTAGAGATCCTGTTTTGTAGCTACCACCGTATATCAATATATGAATACCTTTTGAAGAATGCTTATTTATGTCAATTCATTGTATGAATGAGTTTACTCTAATTTGATTATAGTAATGTTTGATTATTTCCCTTGCGAAGAACATTTTTGGTATCATCGAAATAACTAGGAAGCTATCACCCTTGTTATTGCCATAAAGTTTACGAATTCCCTTCTGACTAGGATCTAAAGAGATGCCGCCAAGGAGAGAAAATCCCGATATTACGCAACTTGTGTCAGAACAACTTCTAGCCGCACTTCCCAACATAGTTAGTCAAGTGGCTGCTGGCTTGAATGTTAACCAACCAACAAACTCTGAGCCTAGACCTCCCAGAGAATGCACTTACAAAACCTTCAGATCCTACAATCCAAAAGAATTCAATGGGAATGAGGGGGCAGTAGGACTTTTGATTTGGATAGAGAGTATGAAATCTGTCCTCCATATTAGTAAGTGTTCTGAAGTAAACAAAGTGGGGTTTGCGGCATGCTTGTTACAAGGGAGGGCACTTACCTGGTGGAATACATTGGTACAGACTAGAGGTCGAGAAGCGGCCAACCAACTTTTGTGGGAAGAGTTCAAGAAACTCCTTAAGACTGAATACTGCCCCAGAAGTTAACTTCAAAAGCTGGAAATGGAGTTATGTAATCTTGAAATGAAAGGGGATAATATATCTGCATATACGACTCGATTTCATGAATTGGCAAATCTAGTGCCGCATCTAGTAACGCAAGAGGAAGTTCGCATAGAAAGGTATATTTGGGGATTGTCTCTAGAAATTTGGGGAAACATTACCTCGGCCAATCCAAAGACTCTTCAAGAGGCAATAGACATTGCCACCAAGCTCACAAATAATGCTATTCGATCTGGAGGATTTGCTAAGGGAAAGAGAAAGATAGAAGAGCACGGGAATCGAAGAGTTGGGGGAAAAGTTGACAGAAACAAAAGGGTAGTAGGGAATTTTGGAGCACAGACGCAGGAGGTAAGGCAAGGTGACGCGACTAAGTGCAATAAGTGCAAATATCCGCATCAGGGTAATTGCATCATTTGTCAAAGATGCCATCTAGGAGATCACACAGCAAAGGATTGCCGGAGACGAAAATGTTTCGATTGTGGGAGTCCAGATCACATGAGAAATGTTTGTCCAAAGAAGAAATCAGGAGCAAAGGCAAGCCAAACCCGGCAGGTCAGTCCCGGAAACCCAGGAGGACAGGCACGGGCAGAGCATTTAAGATCGGAGCCAGAGAAGCTAGAGAGGATCCCTACGTGGTTTCAGGTACGTTTCTTCTGAATAATGAATTTACATCAGTCCTATTTGACTCAGGGGCAGATAGAAGTTTTGTGTCACTGGACTTTAAGCAGAAGATTAACCTAAGGCCCCAGAGGTTGAAAGAAGCCTATGTAATTGAGTTTGTTAATGGTCAAGAATTCAAGGCTAGAAACATAATTATGAATTGTACTCTGAGCTTAGCCAATAAGGACTTTAGCATATACCTTATACCGATCGAACTAGGGAGTTTTGACATAATTATAGGCATGGATTGGCTATCCAAAAATCGAGCTGAGATTGTATGTTCAGAGAAGTTTATCTGGATTCCTCAAGATGGAATGGAACCAATTGTAGTCCAGGGAGACAAGTCGGATCGAAAGATAAAGATGGTATCTTGCATGAAGATGCGCAAATATCTAAAAAAGAATTACACTACATATCTGGCACATGTGATTGACGGAAAGGTCAAGGAGACAAGTATTGAGAAGTACAATTTCTTGGTCACATAGTTAATGAAAAAGGAATTCAGGTATATCCTGCCAAGATCGAGGCTGTTAAGAATTGGAGAGCCCCAAGAACCCCAATCGAGATCCTACAATTTCTCGGTTTGGCAGGTTATTATCGAAGATTCATCGCAAACTTTTCGAAAATTGCTCAACCACTCACAGCCTTAACCCAAAAAGACAAGAAATTTATTTGGGGTGAGAAACAAGAGGAAGCATTCGAGACTCTCAAGCAGAAACTATGCAATGCACCCATTTTATCCTTACAAGAAGGTTCGGAAAACTTTGTAGTCTTTTGTGATGCATCGCATCAAGGCTTAGGATGCGTATTGATGCAAAAAGATAAGGTCATTGCATATGCCTCGAGACAACTTAAGTACATTAGAAGAATTATACTACGCATGACCTTGAAATGAGAGCAGTAGTATTTGCACTTAAGATATGGAGGCACTATCTTTACGGCACCAAATGCACTATTTTCACCGATCATAAAAGCCTTCAACATATATTTGATCAAAAGATGTTGAATATGAAGCAACGGAGGTGGGTTGAACTTCTCAACAATTATGATTGCAAAATTAAGTATCATTCGGGGAAAGCTAACGTGGTAGCGGACGCCTTAAGCCGAAAAGAAAGAGTGAAACCGTCAAGAGTACGAGCCATGGGATTGTTGGTCCAAACGAATCTAAAAACACAGATTCTTGAAGCTCAAGAAGAGGCGTTGAAACCAGAGAACCTAAAGAACGAATCCCTGCATCACCTAGAAAAGGAATTCGAAACTCGAGAAGATGGGGTGCGATACTTCAGAGAAAGAGTTTGGATACCAAAGAGTAACAGTCTTCGGTCAATGATCTTAGAGGAAGCACATCGTTCAAGATACTCAATTCATCCAGGAACAGATAAGATGTACAAAGAGCTAAGAGATTATTACTGGTGGCCAGGAATGAAGAAGGACGTTGCCTTGTACGTGAGTCAGTGTATAACCTGTGCAAGAGTAAAAGCTGAACATCAAAAACCATCTGGTCTTCTTCAGCAACCAGAGATTCCCTAATGGAAATGGGATCAGATATCAATGGATTTCGTCACAAAGTTACCAAGAACGAGGAAGGGATACGACTCAATATGGGTAATAGTGGACCGACTTACAAAATTTGCCCATTTCTTACCTATTCGAGAAGACTTTAGTACGGAAAGGCTTGCACAGTTATATATCAATGAAATCGTATCGCGACATGAAGTGCCTATTTCTATCATATCAGATAGAGATAGTCGTTTTACTTCATGGTTATGGTAATCAGTCCAAAAGGCACTAGGCACAAGGCTGGACTTGAGCACTTTCTATCATCCTCAGACGGATGGGCAAATAGAAAGGACAATCCAAACGCTGGAGGATATGTTGCGAGCCTGTGTAATAGACTTTGGGGGCAGTTGGGATACTCATCTGCCATTGGCTGAATTCTCCTGTAACAATGGATATCACACCAGTATCTAGTGCGCACCATATGAAGCCTTGTATGGGCGTAAGTGCAGATCACCGCTCAGCTGGTTGGAAGTTGGTGACAGGCAGCTGATTAAACCTGATATCATTCAGGAGACAATCGACAAAATCTCAATCATCCAAGAAAGACTTAAAGCGACGAGAGACCATCAAAAGAGCTACGCCGATAACCGAAGGAAACCATTGGAATTTCAAGTGGGCGACAAAGTCCTCTTGAAGGTATCTTCATGGAAAGGGATTGTACAATTCGGTAAGAAAGGGAAGCTTAGTCCAACGTATGTTGGTCCATTTGTTATTCTCGAAAGAATCGGACCAGTGGCTTACAAACTAAGTTTACCCCTAGAGCTGAGTGCCATCCATGATACATTTCATGTATCAAACCTTAAGATATGTTTAGCCGACGAAACATTGATCTTACCCTTGAAAGACATTCAAATTAACGAACGATTACGTTTTGTTGAGGAGCCGGTCGAAATCATTGATAGTAAAGTCAAGCAGTTGAGGCGCAGCAAGATTACAATTGTGAAAGTTCATTGGAACTCCAGGCATGGACCGGAATATACGTGGGAAAGAAAAGATTTCATGAAAAGCAAGTATCCCCACTTATTCTCGAACCAGTCACGATCTGAATTTGACGCATAAATTTCGGAACGAAATTTTTCTGGGTTGGGGAGATTGTGACAATCCGTCATTTCAGAATTTCAGGTTAGCACCTTATTTTAGGATCTTTATTGAGAATTAAGTCTTCCTAGGAATTAGCTATGATGATTAGCGATCATCTCGCTTAATTCCCAAGATTAGTTTGGAAGATCACGTTTCGGCGAGTAACTGACAAAGTTAACTTGTGCAATGCCAAATAGTCTAGAATCGCTCCAAATAAAATAAAGTTGATATTATAAGTTTTGTATTTAAAAGTTAAAATTTCCAAAGTTCCATCTCATTGGGCATGCATTTTATTAAAGGGTGGAGTTTTAAAATCTAATATCTAGTTGTTTTGTTTGAATAATTTATAGTGGGGTTTTATTATTTAGAAAAATAATAATTTATAGGGCTTGGGCCTTTAGAGGCCAGCCCATCTCTTCTTTAAAAGCCTTCATATATTTACACCTCTTTCTTTGAAAACTCTCATTTCCAAACTCTCAGCTTAAACCCTGTCACCTCTCTCTAAACTCAACCGCCCTCCAGCCGATTCCATCTTTTC
>NW_020201299.1:1962-13182 GCF_001531365.2 Cynara cardunculus var. scolymus | reverse complement strand
CGATTAAGTCCGAAATTGAAGTATTTTGAGAAAAGTTATATTCAGTTAAATTTCAGTTATGTCGATAAACTTGTTTTGTTTTTGTACAACTCGGAGTGGTGTTATTTATTAACTGTCGCAATAACTCGCTTGCCTGTTACATCTTGTGTTTCCACTTTAGCGGGGTGTGACAATACACATGTTTGTATTCAAATATTGATTTTTCTGATTCTTTTTCTTGATTGATATACATTTTTTTAATCAGAATCTGTAAACTCGTACTTACAGATCTTCATTCATTTCTCTCATATACCGAATAATCTGATCGTTGTCGCGTCATTCCTTATTTATTGTGCTTAAAGCCAAATTTTTTGATCAATTATATCTGATCATTGTGCTTATCTACAATAATATTTTAATCAACTATTTGTGATCAACTGAGTATATTGTTAAATTTAGGAGGGACTGAGTGCTTATCAGAAATACCTCTATCTAATGTCAAACCGACAGACCTCTTCCAACTTTTGAGGCTTTAAGTCAATTTTCTGCTTAAAATCTAACGATACAAAACTTT
Organism: Cynara cardunculus var. scolymus; assembly: GCF_001531365.2. Lineage (NCBI taxonomy): Eukaryota > Viridiplantae > Streptophyta > Magnoliopsida > Asterales > Asteraceae > Cynara > Cynara cardunculus. The sequence continues at coordinate 12,629 of NW_020201299.1, read as the reverse complement.
TATCTGCTCCCAAATCAAATAATACTGATGCAAAATGATTATTCAAGAGATACATACATGTCACTACGTTGGGATCATGCCTAGCCTCCTTTGCTCCGATCTCAAAGGCTCGGCCCCGTTTGACCTCCTGGGTTTCCTTGATTGGCTGGTTGTGCTTAGTTAGCATTAATTCTTTGTTTCTTCTTCGGACAATCATTTCTCATATGGCCTAGACTTCCACACTCAAAACACGATCGTCTTCGGCAATCCTTTGTGAGATGGCCTCCTTTGTGGCATTTTTCACAAATGATACAATTCCCCCAGTGCTGGTATTTACATTTGTTGCACTTAGGTTTATTTCCTTGGCCTACCRCCTGCGTCTGAACCCCAAAATTTCCTACTACCTTTCGATTCTTGACAAATCTTCCTTCAGATCGTTGGTTCTCATGTCCTTCTACCTTTCTCTTTCCCTTGGTGAATTGTCCTGACTGAACAGCGTTATTGGTAAGCTTGGTTGCTATGTTTATTGCCTCTTGAAGGGTTGTCGGGTTTGCTGAGGTGATATTTCCACGAATTTCCGGAGACAAACCCCAAATGTATCTCTTGACTCGAACTTCTTCGGGTGTCACAAGATGTGGCACTAATTTTGCTAATTCGTGGAATCGAGCAGTGTAAGTATCTATGTTCTCCCCCTTCATCTCATGGTTCCACAATTTCATTTCTAACTTTTGGAGTTCACTCATCGGACAGTATTCATCCTTGAGTAGTTTTTTGAACTCCTCCCACGAAAATTGGTTGGCCGCTTCCCGTCTCCTAGTTTGTACTAGAGTGTTCCACCATCTAAGTGCTCGGCCTTGCAATAAACATGTAACAACCCATAATTTCCACATACAGATAATCCACATAATCATATTCATAAAACATAGACATTATTGTTTACAAAACATGAGCTAACAAAAACTTTCTTCAATACATTTATGAGCAACTAATTTCATCAATTCTAAACTTTCCCCTTGCCTTTATCCTGTGAGGTATGATGACCTGGAAAACAGGTTTGTCCAACAACTGAGCGTTAGACCCAAAAGGTCTAGTGAGTATACAAATCTCAAATAAATATTTTTTATTCCAAACTATTAGTTTATAATCAAACCTGTACAGATACAAACATTTTATCTATAATTGTTATAGAATCTTTTCCTCTCGCAGTTACACCGCCATTACATCTCGCTCGCGGTTACACCACCATTACATCTCTCTCGCGGTTACACCGCCATTACATCTCTCTCGCGGTTACATCGCCATTAAATTTCTCTGACTATGGAACTTAATCAAAATTCAGTCGGATATGGAAATCCGGTCATTACTGTCCGGATATGAAATACGGTCAATGACTTAGAACCAAAAAGTGATAATCCGGACAAGGCTTGAGCGATATAGCTCTAAACCGGATAATACTTGAGCGGTTTATGGCTAAATCGGACGACTTATGAGCGGTTTAGATATATTCGGACATCCCTTGGCCGGTTTAAAGGAAATCCGGTTAACACTTGAGCGATTTAAGAAGATATCCAGTTGTCTCTTGGGCGGTTTAAGGTAAACCCGGACACCCCTTGTCCGATTTAAGCTCGAATCCAGACAACACTTGACCGGTTAAGATGAAGTCCGGTCAACACTTTTCCGGTTTAAAATGGTAATCCGTAGAATATATATGTGATTCAAAATAAGTCAATTTCAATAACAATGAATTGTATACCAACAATTATTACTCAAAGCACAACACACTCACCTTAAAAACCGAATCCTGTTTGAAACTTGGGATCCCTTTTCAATCTATGAAGAAAAGATGAAATATGGAGAGTGTTCAAAGATCAACTAAGCCTTTTTACTTTCACTATACTTACTATATATAGTAAGTTGTAAAATCAAATAAGTTGTGCACACATCAACCGACTTTCCACCTCCCTCTATTCTTCTTTTCTTTATAATACTAATAAACCAAAATTTACTTTTCTTCCACTATCATTGGAATTCAAAAGTTGTTAATTGGAATAACCCGAAGTTAATTATCTAATTAACTGATTAACACAACCCGAATATTACAGAACATGCAACGTATTCTACGTTATTTGCTTCGGTGCATCTACTGATGTGAAGGACTGATTCCAAACCTTCGATCCATGTCAATAATCCTACCGCTCCCTCAGTTCCGTGGAATTCCTTTGGGTTGCATGATCTAAAGGATTTGTAGGTGCATTCTCTAGGTGTCCTAGACCCTGAATTGGTTGGTTGGTTAGCATTCAAACATGCTGCTACTTGACTGACAATATTTGGGAGTGCCACTAATAGTTGTTCAGATACAAGTCGTGCAACCTCGGGATTCTCTCTCCTTGGAGGCATTTTCTAGAGCCTAAATCAAATGGGAATCTTGTTATTTTCATAGCAATACCGATGACAAACAATTTCTACTCAGCTAAATGATGCATAAGATATTCATCTCGATGTTAACATTCAAATATTCACATGATCATACAGAATAATTTCATATTCAACAAAGATTCGATCATGTATATGCAATTAAGCATTTTCAAAAGATGCCCAAAAGTTTGCAGTTGATTACATCCCACAAAAACAAGAACTTAGGTTTCAACAAAAAGGGTAAGAGTTTCTAATACTAGTCATCATTTCTAAAGCAGCATCCTGCATATCAGTAACCCTAATATCAGCACCACCAGTACACTCACCACCATATATTTATATAACTTCCTAATCTCTCATCTAGTAGCGATGACGGCATCCAAAGTCCTCATCATGCACTAGTCGTGCATCTCCAAAACATCTGACAAATTATTCAAGATATAGTGGTGATAGCCCAGTCGGGTTTGGTGAGTATGAGACTCTAATGCAATACCCCGCACCCAGTCTAGTTCATCGAAAGTCATACCCTGAGTTTATGATACAGGTACCCTGGTCACCACTTGAGACGCCCCATTCCTATGTCGCGATTGGGATGACTCTCCCCTAATTCTAGTGGAGTTCTCAAAAGTCACGCACCTTGGGAGTGGAATGCTCCTCCTAGCAGTAACTCCAACCCTCAAACCTTGAAGCATCTGATGTGGAATATCTGCCACTGGCCCTGACATAAATGGGGGCAGTACCGAAGTATGTGATGAGACGGGGGTCTCACTAATCGCAGCATCCTCATGCTCAGACGGGTCCTCCTCTTCATCGGTTGACGGGTTCCTTCTTGGTCGACTGGTAATATAGCCGGATTCATCGGCCGAGTACCCACTAGGAACAGACGACGACATAGTGAACTGCGATATTAACAAACTTAATTAGTTAGTGTACCATCTATAAGTGCTTAGTGTTAGGACAAAAGCTACTAAGCAAAGACTAAGGATGGAAAACAGGCTAGAGGCTCTGGACGACCAGAGCTTCTGGTTGCATTACCAGAGCTTCTGGTTGCATTAACAGAGCTTCTGGTTCAAATTCCCATACTTGGAACAATAATGGGTTTTCAGTCCGTTGGTCTCTGGTTCAACATACACACTTAGCAAACTAATGGATTTCTAGTCCATCGGCCTCTGGTTCAACATACACACTTAGCAAACTAATGGATTTCTAGTCCATCGGACTCTGGTTCAACATACACACTTAGCAAACTAATGGATGTCTAGTCCATCGGCCTCTGGTTCAACATACATACTTAGCAAAATAATAGATTTCTAGTCCATCGGCCTTTGGTTCATCATACACACTTAGCAAACTAATGGATTTCTAGTCCATCGGCCTCTGGTTCAGCATACACACTTAGCAAACTAATGGATTTATAGTCCATTGGTCTCTGGTTCAACATACACACTTAGCAAACTAATGGATTTCTAGTCCATCGGCCTCTGGTCCAACATACACACTTAGCAAATATTTTCCTTTTGAGGACCAGAGCCTCTGGTTCTTCTAACCAGAGCTTCCGGCTCACAAGAACAAGCCAATCAGAACTTCTTGACACCCTCCACTCATAATGCTAAGTGTCCTTTAACCAAAGCTATAATGCAGAGCTCAATTTCTAGTTCTCAAGGGAAATCTCATCTAATACAAAGTACGAGTATTTGGATACAGAGGTTATGAAGACTAGAACCTTACGCCTACGTCTAATCACCAAGTATTCGGATACAGAGTTGACCCTCTGGTTGACTTAGTGCTCTAGATGTTAAGGGTTTGTGCAGACACACACAAGTTCATGCTTTCGATGTTTTAAATAAAATTCATAAGTTGAGCATGTTTCCAATATAACTGATTCGAATTTCCTATTATACATAAACTAAACATAGGTGATCAGGCTTTGTTTAATAGACGTATAATATTGTGACACTCATCTTTCGGTTATACTAGTGACATGCTTTGCATATATATATATATATATATATATATATACTAGTGGTATACCCGCGCGATGCAGCGCGGGTGAATCACAATTCTGAAACATTAGTTTATCCTTGAATTATAAGTTTGTGTGGTTATTTTGCAAATCAACTAATATATAAAATTGAAGGTTAATACGATTTATTAACAAGATCGAATGGAAAAATAATTGCACACGTATTGGGTTTCTAAACHCATATACTCAGAACTCATTACAAAAATTTGAATTTAAATTTAGTTGAAGTCTGAGAAAACCTCCAAAAGCTGAGACCATGAAACATTTTTGAGAAGATGTTTTATCAGGYCTAAAGCTAAAAAGGGGAGGAAATAGAGATGAAAGGAATAAAGCAAAACTAAGACTTTCAGTTTGGGTGATATTGATGGTGTTGTATTAAAAACTTGTACATCATGCTTTATGAGTTGTAATTAAAAGATTTTTAAAATTTTTGCATAAAATGATTGTACCTTATGCTTAAATACTTGTACTTAAGACTTTGGTTTAAATGCTTGTTATTATGTTTGTCTGTAGGATGGGACAAGAATAGCATCTATCAATGAATTGGATATTTAAAGAATGAAACTTGCACCCTTACCCATTATTTTATGTCGACTTAATTGCATTTTTACCTACTAATTTTCTCCTTACATTCCTCTTTGTACATATCAATATAAGAATTTACTTTTTTTACATTTTTCAATGCAATAAAATTAGTTTTATAGGACGTCGAAAATGTCTAAGCATCCTAATAAAATATTTTATAAGACTTAAGTTTATATGAACAAASCAAAAAAACATCCTATCTGAAAATGTTACAATAGATTTATAGACACTTTAACGTGTTTTAACAAGTTTTTTTTACAATACTTCACAAATAAAATATGGTATTAGCTATTTTATGACAATATTTGAAAAAATAGCCTATATAAAGATGAGTTTATAAGATATTTCTCAAAAGTGTCCTATAAAAATAGTTAATAGAACATTTTTTTTAAAAACGTCCTAAAAAACTTGTTAAGATGCCTAAAGGCGTCCTATAAAACTATTATAATGCTTTTAGATAGGATGATTTATAGTTAGGGGCCGTTTAATGTTTTATGGTGACTTCTTGAGTTTGAAACCTTCCAAAAGATATCCACAGAGATGGATTGAGAGAGAAAAGACAATAGCAATAGGGTTTACATAGAAAAGACAAAAGATGTCAATTCTACAATTTTCAATGTCTATATAGGTCTATAATACACACCATCTACTTTTTACTGTTGATTGCTTATGGATTATAGCAGCAACAATAGCAACAGCAAGAAAAGATGAAACAATTTTCAGGTGAAAGCTATAAATATATAAGGAAGAAAAAAAAGCAAGAAAGAATGGTTTGAAATTACTACATGGGTAGAAGAAAGCTCTAAAGAGAGATAAAAAAAGCTTCAATTAAAAAAGTGAAACTGAAAGTTTCAACTTTGGTGGTGTTAGTGGTTGTACTTTCATAGTTTTTTGAATTTTATGTATAAAATAATTGTACATTGTGCTTTATGACCTATGTTTAAGAGTTTTTTGAATTTGTTGCATAAAACTATTGTAACTTATGCTTAGTGACTTGTACTTAAACTTTGTCTTAAATGGTTATATATGTAGTATAGATATAGATATAGAAGATATAGATATAGATATAGATATAGATAATTTTTCTTTTTTCTTTTTTCATTTTTTTTAACTCGGGAACCGAGTAAAAGGGGAAAAGGAAAAGAAAAAAAAAATTCCAAAATTTGTTTATTCCTTCATGCTTTCTCTTTGAAAAGAGAAGCTAATCCGGTGACCACTAATTTACTTCCTCTCTCCACATTCCTCGGTTTTATCRCCGGCGGTTGCCATATCCTCGCCGCCGACGAGTCAAAACCGTCATCGGATTTTCTCAATGGCAAAACACCGGGTGAAGATAGTTGACTTGTCTCCGTCGTCTGCGACRGCGTCTTTTCCTCTCCAAAAATCAGCTCAAAAATTCCGCACTCCGGCGCGAACTCCGGTGTAGAAACGGATGACGATTTTTTGTATTCGCTGGAAAATATCTGTTTCGGTGAGGCGTTGGCGTTCGGTGTTGGCGGTGGAGTTGCAGACAATTGATGCGAACATGGAGAGAAGAAAGTCAGTTGGAACAAAATCGCATTTAGATATGGGTGGGTGAGAGGCATCTTTTGATTTTACATTTACACCCTTAAAMTTTGACTAACTTACAAAAAAGTCGTTTTCTTTTTCCTACTACACTGTTTTGTTGACCTTAKAAAATTGTGCAAAGTGATGGTGGACCACATGGTGTTCCCTCACTTTGACTGAACAGCCAAACCGGTCAAACTTGTCGGTACCGGCGTTGGAGCGTGATGGTGACGGTGTTGGTGTTCTCCGTCATATGTTACCAGAAGCATCTTTGAATCGTTTAACGCCAACTCCACACCCTTTCTCGCCGGGCATCCTTTTCCGGTATTGCACTTGTAATAAACTCTGCACATTTAATATCCAAATCGAAATCAATATCTATGATGATCGYAGAATTTTTACGATTACTCTATGAATCGGTTTTGATTCGTAGATAATTGAAGAAATCTTCAGTTAATTACCTTGGATATGGTGATCCGTCGATCTTCTTCTCGCCGTACTTCTTCCAYGAGTAATCGTCKRCCGGTATGCTTGTGACCTTTGATCCGATAATCGGTACCCTCCGTATTTCACGTTTTGATCCGATTTTCCTGAGAGCGAAAGGGGAAAAACGTATTAGGTAATGAATTATTAAGCGTAGGATAGATATTTGTGACGGTTTTTTGCTAAAAATAAACGGTTTTTTGCTAAAAATAAACGGTTTTTTGCTAAAAATAAACCTTCTCTTGCAACAACGACAACCGCTTCGAGAAACCGAATGGTTCTCCCTTCCAGATCCGTGTAAGGAAGCCGTAGGACGGTCTGCGCTACACCTTTTCCGGTGAGTCGATGGTAGAGGCGGTTTCCTAGATGAAAACGTCGGTGCCGGAGCTACTATACCTAATGATGAAAACTGTTCACCGATTCCTAGGAGCTCAGCCCAAAAACCTTTATTTGATGTCGGTCGGTCTACTCCTACTTTCGCACACATCTCGTGAAAATGTTATATGAAAGCATCTTGCGAATATCATTCTGCATTTAGCTTATCCTGTCAGATCTGTTCTTCTTACTGTGTAGAAGAAGCCATTGGATTCAACAAATTGATAACTTTCTGGGTGCCTCTCATTAAAGCTGGAAACTTGTTCCTGTAATTGTTATCAAAATTTATGGAAGTTGTTAGATTCACATGAAGTAGAAGATGAACATAAAATTTAATCAAATTGGGAACTGAGTTTTTTTGTACCTTTTGCAGAAAAGATTATCAAGGATGGAGATTGAAGCAATCGCAAGAATCARTGATARATTGAGATTAAGGCCTGAGTGATGGATAGAGAGAGATGCAGTGATGAATCTTCTGAGATGAGGAATTGTTGTTTTGAGTAAGGGATGAGAGTGTCTTGAGAATGGGATGAGCCTGAATCAGTCATTATTGAGGGAAGGCTCTCACAAGCTCTTCAAGCATCATTTCAAATTTCAATTTTGAAATTTGAAATTTGAAATTTGAAATTTGAAATCTAAAATTTGGTGGTGATGATGGAGGGGTTAAAGTCAATGCATCAACAAGTTGTACAATATGCTTTATAACTTGTTCTTAAGGGTTTTTTGAAATTTATGCATAAAATGGCAGTACTTTGTGTCTTGTTGTTTGTAATTAAGATAAGTGTCTAAATGGTTATATATGTAGTATAGATATATATATATATATATATATTTAAATCATTTTGGAAATTGTTTTCAAAGTATTTGGTTATAGTTTGAGGTTTTTAGGAAAAACCGGTGTTCTCTATAACCTGAGGCTCTGATACCAAATCTGTCACACCCCGCTAAGCGGAAACACTAGATGTAACAGCTAAGCGTTTCATAGCACCAAATAATATATAACACCATTAAAATTTACAATCCAAAAATTTACAAATCCATAACCAAACTCTCTCAACGAAGACAGTATCATTTGCCAAAATTTATTTCTAGAATTCGTTAGCAGGTGTTATCGCAAAAGTGCATCCATGACGTCAGTTCTTACTTAATTTCCTAAAAAGCATGAAACATAAAATGACGTCAACTACAAAGAGTTGGTGAGTTCACGGGTGTTTACATGCACAAAAGTACTTTACAATGCATAAAATTCATTCTTGCAAACTATTTATGAAAAACTTGCACAAGGTAAAATGAAAAATTTTAACGATGTTTATGCTTGAGCCACTACAGAACCTTACCTGATCAATATGCCCCTTATATTATTACGAACCACCTTAAAGTGGCCCCCTTGCTCACTTAGGTATAACGGTCTGACTTAGAACTACTTCAGCGGTGGCCCGTTTGCACACATGTGTAGATCTACTAAAATTAAGTAATGTGCACCCGTTTTTTGGTGGGAATGTCAACACAATAGCGCTATCCACAATTACTACGGCCCGACACGTTCCCGAGTTAACTAGTAGTGTTCACGGAGGGGACTTTTTATATTATCACTCAAGTACATCAATTTATCATTTATACCATAGTGCAACAATAGTCAATTTTTCATGACTTCAATAGTAAAAGCATTAAAAGTGGGGCCGTGGATACGCACCGGTTTGCTAGCGACTAACCAGGAACTTGATGGCGTTGAGGTACTAGACGTCTAGCCTTAACTCTCCTAAAACGTCTAAAATCCAAAGTTAGTTCACCTATCGGGTCTCGATAAAGATAAAAGTCAAATTATATCTTATGTAATGTCAACATGTTTTTATGAATTTAAGTTGATATTTATATAATTAGTTCTTAAAATAGTTCAATATTCATATATTTCAAGTTTAAAGTCCTTTGTACATAAAAGTTATAATTCGGACAGAAAATTAATTCTGTTTATGAAATTTTTGGTCTCACAAATCATTGTCAAAAGGTACCTTCCATAATTCATTTTGTTTCCAAATTTTATACCGAAAACGTCACTGTGTTAAACACATTTTGCCCAAATTTCACACATTTTGGAAGTCTTTTAGTCATTCAAATATCAAACACATTTTGCCCAAATTTCACACATTTTGGAAGTCTTTTAGTCATTCAAATGTCAAACACATTTTTACATCTCAAAACAGTCTAGACAGATTGCACCCTATCAAATTTGGGGTCAAATGGAAGGTCTAAACTTAATTTTTTTCAACGATTCCACATGGATTGTAAACTTAACTCATAAACAAAGCTTCCAAAAGAAAAATTACACATTCTTATTAATTTTTGAGAGAGTTATGCTACTTTGAACAAGCATGTAAGTTTCTATTCGAAGTTATCTTTTTGCACCATAAACTTGTATAAAAAATTTAAGGGGTCAAAACTCAATATTTTCACATGATTCCGGTAGGAATAAAACCCAAACTCAAAGAAGTAAACTTTCAAAATAAGAATAATAACATTTGGACTATTATTTTGGGATATATGGACGACAAAAGTGCTAGTAAGTAATCTATCAGCGCCAAAATACCACTTTTGAAGGTTAAAATCCACATGCATTGTGGTTTTACCCTAATTTCTTGAGTTCTAAGACTATAGGTCATGGATTATCACCATTGTGAAGACTTTTTTCTTGTCTTTGGTGTATAATCTACCATCTAGATACTCTAGAAATTTGAGTTAAAAAGAAGAAAAAAATGTGTAGAAAAAGATGAGAAATGATGTTTAAAATACTAAAACAATGTAACTAACTCTTTATCTTTGTTGTTAGCACTTTGATTCCTTCAATGTTCTTCAAAAATGATTGAAACTAAGGGGTTTTATTTTGAATTTTCGGCTGAACTGGTTTTGGGCAGAAGAAGGGACACTTAGAGAGAATTCTAGGTGGTTTTGTATGGAAAATGAGCTAAAAGTGGGAGGAAATCAAAGAGTCACCTAGTTTTATATGTGGGCTTGTGAGTCCCTAACAATGATCAATCTTCAATATAGCTCCATAACCATGGCAGATCTGATAAATCTTCAATAACAATATAAGATGAACTTTGAGAGAGAAAGTCAACAATAAAAGCTTTGGTCAAACCCTCTTATTACGTAATCAGATTTACAATGAAGCTCTTGTTAGCTCTCATATTTCATTTAATGTAAAAGTATGAAAAAGTACTACTGCAAGTGTTGACAGAAGAGGTCTACCACAGAAGACCACAGA
>NW_020201299.1:0-1683 GCF_001531365.2 Cynara cardunculus var. scolymus | reverse complement strand
GCCGTTAGGAACTAGTATAAATAGCAGCTTAGGCCTTTGTAATTTGTGGTGCTTCCAGTATTAGTAATTGTCAATATTTTCTATCAATTGAAAATCTTTTGAAGCTATTCTCTCGTGTTTTTCATATTTTTCATCTGTGTTCTTGATTGATTATTTGCTCTGTTTGTTCATTTAATTGTTTCCGCTGCATTGTAATCGTTCTAAAAGTTCATCTAGAGTAAGTGATTAAATACCAAGCTGAATCTAAAAGTCCTAACAATTGGTATCAGAGCCGGAATCAAATTCTTATTTGATTGATTTCGTTCTTGGTATTAATTTGCATTTGTTCAAGAACACCAGTCTTCTTCCTCAGGTTACCCTGTTTCACTCTACTTAATCAGTTTCTTCTTGTTCATACTTTTCTTCTTCTTTCAATGGTGAATCATGCCAATACTTCTTTTATGAGCACTGGTTCGCAATCTAAACCTTCCACGCTTATACGTGAGGAGTATCTCCAATGGAAAGTGCGAATGGTTAACTTTCTGGAAGGAATTCACCCAAGGATTTGTGAATTTCTTTATAATCCTCCTTATGTCCCCATGAACTTAATTCCTAGAGTTCCAGCCACTAGAACAACTCCAGAAATTCCCGAGCATTATGAACCACGTCCTGCTACAAACTGGAATGATGAGGACAAAATGATGGTTGAATTGGGCAGCAAGTGCAAACGATTGTTAATTATGGCAATACCTCACGAATCTTCAAGTGCATCGATCACTGTCAACTGTCCATGGACATTTGGGCAGAATTAGAGAAGCAAATTGAAGGAGGTAAGAAAAAACTCAAAAATAATCGATCAATTTGCATTGACGAGTACCACAGCTTCAAGGCGAAAGAAGGCGAATCCCTGTCTGACACATACTCTAGACTGAACACCTTAATCAGTAACTACAAGAGGTATGGAGTCATGAGAACGGCAGAGGACAACAACTCATTATTCTTGAAGAGCCTTAGAGTTGAGTGGATGCACCTCACCATGTCCATGAAGGCCACTCTAGGCTTGGAAATGTGGACTCTAGCAGACTTGTTTGGATCTCTTAAAAGCCAAGAGCCTCAAGTTCTGCAGATGAAAAAGAACTATGGTGGTCCTCTGGCTCTAGTCGCAGAGGATGGATGCTCTAGGAAATGGAAGGTGGCACAAAAGGAACAGAAGGAGAAGAAGAAGAAGAAGAAGAAGAAGGTATTGATTGCAGACAGTGAAAACAGTTCTGATGAAGAAGTCTCCATGAAGAAGATAATGAAAACTCTGGCCTTAATCACCAGAGAATTTAGGAAGGGTGGAGAGAGGAAAGAGTTTAAAAGTTTCAACAGAAGAAACCTTGCAGAGGGAGAGAGATCTGAGAAAAGAAAGAAGGAACAGAAGCCTTCGCAGATGGTGGAAGAGCAGAGGAAGGAAGAGCCAAAGGATGGCTGCTTTAAATGTGGCGAACCAGGCCACTTTGCTGCAGACTGCTGGTCAAAAGGGCGAAGGGCACCACAGAGGGGTCCTAAAGATCCAGCCTTCTATAAAAAGAAGTCTGACTACTACCAGCAGAAGTTTCTACTAGCTCAATCAAATGAGCTAGTAACTGATGAGTCCTCTGATGAAGACGAACAGAAGGGTCTTCTCGTATGGGAAGACTCGGACACAGAGGACGAGCTCTT
>NW_020201298.1:64977-69064 GCF_001531365.2 Cynara cardunculus var. scolymus | reverse complement strand
AACACTTAGTACAAATTATGCACACACACTTGTCCGGATTAGTAATCCGGTCAAGCTTATCCGGATTGAAAGTCCGGTTAAAAAGATAGAATATTCAACAAGTTATCCGGATTAGAAGTCCGGACAACAAGCAACCTTATATCGCCCAAACACTTAACTAGATTTTAACAAAGAATTGACAAATCACACGGATTATGCAAAAACAAATACGGATAGAGCACAAAAATCAATTTGATTTAAAAATCTCAAATCGGAGGTTTTCAACACTTAGTCAAAAATCCAAAATGAAGATCGGACATAAAAAGTCAACAAGTCAACAAGTCAAATGGTCAACTAAGTCAACAACTCAAAATACATATAAGTCCTTTTAAAAACAAATCGATGAAAAGTCAACAAAATAAATCGATCAAAAATCAATATTCGTTCAATCACCAAGGAATATACGTTCAAAGATATAAATCGCTCAAGTAGACAAATTTATCAAGTCTTACCAAGCGGATTGATTAAATCGTTCAATAAATCGCACAAACCTTCAACGGCTTACCAGTCGGATTATGTAAATCGGTCACAATTTCGTTCAAGTTACTCAAGACTTACCAGCCGGATTGTTTAAATCGCACAATTATCCGCACAAGTTATGAACGGTTTACCAGACGGATTGTTTAAATCGTTCAAATATCCGCACAAGTGTTGTCCGGATAACCTATATTAAACAACTAAAAATCACACGGATGTTAAATCGCACAAGAGATAAGCGGATAACACCCTTAAATCGCACAAGCTTTAGTCGGATTAATCTTCAACCAAAAACACAAACTTTCACACTTTTTACCAAAAATTTGGATCAAAACATGAAAAATTATGAGTTTTGAAGAAAATTTTCCAGAATACAAAATATCAATTTTCGATCAAAATTGGTTTAAAACTTGTTTAAAATCAAAAATAGTGTGAATCAAAGTTGTTCGAAATGCAAAAACGAATCTAGTAGTTTAAATCTTTACAAATAACACTCAGAAAATGACCGATTTAAGATCAAAAACCCAAACTGGATGAAGAACTCTCAAGAACAGTGATGAACTTTATGACCCAGATCGATAAATCTTCAAAAAAAATCTTGAAAATCGTGCAAAATCTGTTTAATCCTCTAATCCAAACTGCTGCAGCTTGCTTTGATACCAATTGATAAGTCCAGAAATCATACAAACATGATATGATCTTCAAGAATCAAGATGAACATAAAACTAGAGAGAATATTATCAAAGATTGATTAGATTGAGAGAGAGAAATTTACAGCTCTAATCTTGATTACAAATCTGCTAATGACTTCGTTAATGACAATTACAAAGGGAAATACTATTTATACTAGGAAATAGTAAAACTACACTATTACATAATAAAGCTATTCTAAGGAGAAACTTGAATATAACTTTAACGCTCTAACTTGAACCCAACACTTGGACAATTTAGCATACAGCTTTTCTCTTTTCAACAATTCCAGTATTAGACGAAGATGTTTTGCGTGTTCTTCTTTAGTTTTAGAGTATATAAGAATATCATCAATAAATACAATAACAAATTTATCAAGATATTCCTTACATACTCTATTCATCATATCCATAAAGGCTGCGGGCGCATTAGTTAAACCGAATGGCATAACTAAGAATTCGTGATACCCGTACCTTGTTCTGAATGCTGTTGTGGCAACATCTTCTTCCCTGACCTTGAGCTGATGATACCCTGATCTTAAATCAATCTTTGAGAAATAACTTGCTCCCACCAATTAGTTAAACAAGTCATCAATCCTTGGTAAAGGATACTTGTTTTTGATTGTTAACTTATTCAGTTCACGATAGTCTATACACATTCGCGTAGACCCATCCTTCTTTTTGACGAATAAGACCGGAGCACCCCAAGGCGAAGTACTGGGCCTAATAAATCCCTTATCAGATAAATCTTTCAACTGTACAACCAGTTCTTTCAATTCAGATGGAGCTAAACGGTACGACGCCTTTGCTACTGGTGCAACTCCTGGTATTAAATCAATTCGAAACTCAATGACTCTATCTGGTGGTAATCCAGATAAGTCTTCTGGAAAGACTTTTGGATATTCACTAACAATCAGAATTGATTCTTCTTTTCCCTTTTCTTTCTTCGGATCAATTACATATGCCAAACATCCTTGGCACTTCTTCCGAATATTTTTCTGGGCTTTCATTATTGACAAAATACTGGTATGGTGATTCTGACGATCACCATAAATAGCAACTGTCCCTTGGTCTGGCAGAATAATTCTAACTATTTTCTGATCACAACTAATACTAGCCTGATACCTTGCCAACCAGTCCATACCTACCACTACATCAATTTCTTTCATCGGCATGGGAAATAACCGCATCGGAAGCTCACAACCCTCAATAACAATAATGCAGTTACTGAATACTTTAGTAACAGTATCCTGAATATTAGCAGTATCAACTACTAATTCATCATCAAGTAACACAGAATTCAAACATGCAATTTGAGCAAACAATGGTGATACAAATGAAAAGTTTGCACCAGAGTCAAATAACACCTTAGCACGTATTGAATTCAGAAGGAATGTACCTGTTACTATATCTGGGGTTGCTTTTGCCTCATTCTTTGTCATTTGGAACGATCTACCCCTGGTTCCACTCTGGCCTCCCCTTGGTACATTAGGCCTTCCACGGTTAGTGGGAGTATTTCCTCCCATTGTCAGGCGAGGAGCTCTCAATTGTGGACAATTCGGTCAAATGTGATCAGCTGAATTGCACTGAAAACATCTTTTGGGTGTAGTGCAATCCCTTGACAAATGCCCTATCTCTCCACAACGATAACATCTCTTTGGTTCAGAGGGACAACTTCCCTGGTGTATCTGTTGACACTGCGAGCAGGTTTTAACAGAAGGTAACTGAGAAATATGATTATATGAATTAATAAATTTGGGTCTTCGAAAACCAATTGAAGATCCTTCCCACTTTCTTTTCTCAATAAATTTCTCTTCACTCTGTCGATTCTTATTTCTTTCAGTAACTTCGGCAGCATTAACGGCTAAAGAGAAAGTTTCAGGGTTCATAGCAATCACGAATTCTCGAATAGAAGGTTTCAGACCCCAAATATATCTTTCTACTTTTCGGGATTCTGAAGATACATAAAGTTCAGCAAATCGGGAAAACTCAATAAATTTCTCAGTATAATCCCGCATAGATCTGCTCCCTTGCTCTAGCTTAAGAAAATCTTCCTCCATTTGTCTTACTGCTGTCGTAGGACAGAATTGTGTATTAAATTTACTCACAAATTCTTCCCAATATATTTTTTGCAGTATATTTGGTTGTGCCGAGGACTCCACATCCCACCAATATAAGGCATTAGATTTGAGCATAGATACTGCGAATCTAACCTTATCTTCTTCAGAACACCTACTAGTGTTAAATACTGATTCAATCTCTTTTATCCAGCACATTGCTTTAACTGGATCTCTCTCTCCTGAAAAGGTTGGAGGTTTACATGTCAGAAACATCTTTATATCTCCTCCCCGATTATTGCTGCCTGCTGAAGGAGCTAAAGGATTAACTTCAACTTGCTCAGTTTCTATTCTAGCTGGCAGTCCCGTAATAGATATTAGAGTTTCCCTTAGTTTTCCCATTTCTTCTGCTAGATCATTTCTAGTTATAAACTCTGATTGTTGCCTTTGTTCTTGTTGAGCATTCCCAAAAATAGATTTCCTTTGATCAGAGAAAATTTCAGCATGACTCCTCTCAGGAATCTGACTCTTCCCTTGATTCCTACCCGTACCCTTTCCACGACCTCTACTCCTTGAAACATAGGTTGATGGATTAACAGGAGATTCCTCCCTTTCTTCATATACAGGGCGGGCAGTTCTCTCTAACCTTCGTGATCGACTAGACATCTGTAGATATTTTAGTATTAAATATCACGTATTCACATTCCCAAATATAATATGGTGTCCGAGTATAGGTATGTACCTGTAAATTCATAATTACATTGGCCATTTGTAATTCGAATTCACCTTACATACTGTTCTCTTTAACCCATTATATTTTATTCC
>NW_020201298.1:62903-63837 GCF_001531365.2 Cynara cardunculus var. scolymus | reverse complement strand
CATGCTTGGTAGAAACAATTTACAAAATCCACTTCCATACCAAAACAGACTTATGTCACCACGCTTGGTAGGAAGGTTTCCCAAAATATATAGTTCCATACCAAAACAGATTTACGTCACCACGCTTGGTAGAAACATTTCCCAAAAATCACGTTCCGAACCAAAACAGACTTACGTCACAACGCTTGGTAGGAACATATCTTTTTATTTAGAAAGATATAAAATACCCATTTTATAATCCATAATTAAACCCAGTAATAGATATTTTAAACTATATAACAAGTCTAAAATATAAAACTCATGAAAAATTCCAAATAAAAAGTTATCCGGATATAAAGTCCGGACAACACTTGTCCCTTTTTGTCCGATTTACTAATCCGGACAACTCATCGCCCAAGACTTGTCCAATTAAACACTTGAAATTATTCCAACACTCTTGCCCGGATAACAAATCCGGACAATACACCGCCCAAAGCTTAACCGATTTAACACTTACAAATATTCCAATTTCTATCCGGATAAGAGTCCGGACAATACATCGACCAAAACTTGACCGATTTAAAACTAAATCGCTTAACGCTTGGTCGGTTTAAGGCTTAATCGCCCAACCCTTGTCCGATTTAAATTTAATCCGGTCAGCCTTTGTCCGGATAAAACCCTTAAACAAATACATGATTTCTTTCCAATAATAATCAACATTCAAATAAAACAAGTAACAAATTTTATGTAAAAAGGTTTAGAAATCACTCACCTTAACAAGCTTTTGAAATCAAATACTTGAAATCAACTTGAATCTCCAGACAAGAAATAATCCGGTCAACCTCTCTTCTCTTTTAAATCACACAACTTTAACAAAAGCAAGAAGTGAAAATATGGAGGCTCAACCTCCCTTTTTATACTTTCCAAAACAGGAAAGGCGGCTAACTCACATACC
>NW_020201298.1:40854-62673 GCF_001531365.2 Cynara cardunculus var. scolymus | reverse complement strand
TATATATATATATATACTTCCACATATGTACATATTCTCATACATATAATCACATTATGCACATAATTTTCACACACCAGCATGATCAAATGTATCAATTTATCATGCTATCACGTAATCATTTAATCAGATAATCACATATTAATTACCTTGGGTGATAACCAGAATCCAGTTATCACACATTTTTTTAGACTTGATAATAACAATTTGACGAACAACTGAATCAGGTATTGGAAATATGTAAGAAGAGAAAATACGCAAGTATTGACTCGAATAAGTACCTGATCAGAGAAAGTATGTGTTTCAAACAG
This sequence comes from Cynara cardunculus var. scolymus, assembly GCF_001531365.2. Classification (NCBI taxonomy): domain Eukaryota; kingdom Viridiplantae; phylum Streptophyta; class Magnoliopsida; order Asterales; family Asteraceae; genus Cynara; species Cynara cardunculus. The sequence goes on along the minus strand of NW_020201298.1, from coordinate 62,362 downwards.
AAAATAAAATAAAAATCATTTAAAGTCTGAACATTTAAAGAAAACATTTAATATACCTAGAAGTTGTCCTTCTTCTAAGCATATTGAGAGTAAGTTTAAAAAGATATACCTAAGAATGATGTTAGATCAGATACGCATTGTGATGTGCTTCCCCTTAACAATACAACTCCTAATCTCAAACAAGTGGTTAGAATTTAACAGTTAAGAATAGTATATCAGAATTATATTCAAAGTTAGACACAGACTTAGGCTCCCCCTCAATAGATGAATCATATCTTCATATAGATAGATTTAGCATCCCAAGCTTGCTTACTGAAAATGAAAACCTTTTCTCATCGAGAGGTATTGTAGAAATATCAGCAACTTGGAAATCTGTTTGTACAAAGTACATTTCAATAGATCCTTTCTCAACATTATCCTTGATAAAGTGATATCTGATATCGATATGTTTGGTCTTAGAGTGCTGGACTGGATTAGCAGTTATAGCAATTGCGCTCTTGGAATCACAGTTGATAGGGACTTTGTTGAAAGTGTATCTATAGTCTTGTAGTTGTGTCTTCATCCAAAGTACTTGTGAACAACAACTAGTTGCTACAACATATTATGCCTCTGCAGTAGAAGTTAAAACACAATTCTGTTTCTTAGAAGTGCTTTTTCTATCCATCTTACAACCTATGTGGTCATAATCTGTAAAAGCAATTAGTTCAAAACCAGAATCTTTCTGATACCAAAGGCCAAGATTTTGTGTGCCTTTAAGATATCTTGGGATTCTTTTAACCACAACAATGTATGACTCTTTTGGATTATCCTGATATCTTGCACAAAAGCATGTTGAAAACTTATATCTGGTCTACTTGACGTTAAGTATAATAAAGATCCAATCATGGCACGGTAATTTTGTTGATCGACAGATTTACCAGGAAAATCTGCATCTAATAAAGTTCCAATAGCCATAGGAGTCTTTATTGAAGAACATTCAGACATATTGAACTTTTTCAAAATATCTTTGATATATTTAAATTGATTTATGAATATTCCATTGGGGAGTTGTTTTACTTGAAGACCACAAAAGAAATTTAACTCACCCATCATACTCATTTGAAATTTTGATTGCATGATGTCTGAAAAGTTCTTGCAAAACTTAGAATTTGTAGAACCAAAAATAATGTCGTCAACATAAATTTGTATCAAGATCGGATATTACCTTGCATTTTTAGAAACAACGTAGTATCGATCGTACCTTTCTTGAAACCAGACTTGAGTAGGAATTATGTTAAGGTATCATACCATGCCCTAGGTGCTTGTTTTTAACCATAAGGAGCCTTGTCTAAGACATAGGCATGATCTGGCTTTTGAGGATCAACAAAACCTGGCTGACTCACGTAAACCTCTTCATGAAGAATATCGTTCAGAAATGCCGATTTGACATCCATTTGATATATCTTGAAGTTCTTCTGAGCTGCATACGCCAAAAACAATTTGATAGCTTCTATGCAAATGACTGGAGCAAAAATTTCGTCATAATCTATTCCTTCTTGTTGACAGTACCCTTTTGCAACCAATTGGGCTTTGTTTCTCACAACAATTCCCATTTCGTCTTTCTTTTTTCGAAAGGCCCATTTTGTACCAATTATAGATTTATCCTTCGGTCTAGGTACAAGTCTCCAAACTTGGTTTCTTTCAAATTCTCGAAGTTCATTTTGCATGGCATTAATCCAATCAAGATCTCGCATTGCGTCAGATGGCTTCTTTGGCACTATAGCGCTGAGAAAGTTTACGAACATACACTCATTTGTGGTAGCATATCGTGTTTGCACTCCTTTGTGTTGGGGGATGATCTTTAGTCCAATTGTGAATACAAGGTAAGGGTTGAACATAATTAAGTTGTTGTGATCATCATACTTGTCAATTACCGCTTGAATTTCAGCTTCAATTTCTAAGTGATCAGCTTCATCAGCAGGTAAAGTAGACTCAGATTGAGTATGTTCTTTGGATTGAACAGGCTCAGATTCAGTAACTTCAACACTTTCAGGATGAACAACATTTGATGTTGAACAACCAGCTTCAGATGGTCCAGAAAGTTGTGTAACTTGCGAAATAGGGACCACTGGCTCATTCAATTTGGGTAAATCAGATATTTCAAAATCTAGAAAAATATCCCAATTTAAATCAAATGCTTTTTTCAACAATGAATTTAAATTTGATCTAACAGTAGAGTCAGAATTCATTGTCATGTTCAGAACGGGTTTTACACTGAGAGATGAAGAACATTAAGAAACCGAACAAATTTTTATTATTGGAAAGATTACAAGCTCTCAATCTCACTTAATTGACTATCATTAGAATTACATGAATTATTAATTACTAATCTAAGCCCCATGCCACCTATTTATAGGAGATGTTACAAGTAAAGCTCAGAACCCTTAAGCCTAAATACAAGATACAACTATACAATACAACGATAAATGCCTTTATAAAACTTTCTAAAACATAGGACTATTTTGGTCCTAAAAATCCCCCCCTCCAAAGTTTTATAAAGCAAGCATCTCTTGAAACTCCAAGTCTTCTCCCCCATGCTTTCTTTAAGAAACTTTGGTATGTCTGGTATTCATAAGATCTTCAAGCTCCCCCTAAAGATAGCTCTTACTCTTTAAGTTTCAACTTTAAGATAAGATCCAATGTGAATTAAGCACTACCATTTGCACAAAGTACAACTAAACTGCAGACAACTCAACACAACCTTGAACTGCAGAATTATCTCCAATCCGTTATCTATAGATTCATCCAACTATGGAATTGATAAATATGCAAGCCTCATGACATTCCAATGCAAACAGTCTAAAGACAAAGAATCTTTCAATGAACCACAATTTGAATAGGCATTCAACTTAAGAACTTAATCTTGGTAAGCTCACAATAGGGTAATCAACATTTACTTGAAGTACCAAAGCAAACACCTTTGACTTTGTAGATCTGGAGAGAATAATCAACAATAAGCACATAGCTTCAAGAACAACAAGTCAAACCAGATAGATAATTCGATTTCATTTAATCTTTCAGAAACTGAATAACCAGAATCAGATCCAAAATTCTCAGCCAGAAGAATGACGATAAGCACTGAAAACTCTTAGATCACAACCATAGCATCAGAACAATGATTATAGGCTATCAAACCTCTAATTGATCAGGTTAGAAGGATGACTAAGAACACTCAAAATTCTGATAATTTTCAGAACCTCCAGAACACTGATTGCAAACCTTCAAGACCTCTGATTGATCAGGTCAAAATAAATGAGTGAAGGCACTCAATGATCTAACCTTTTGTAGGAAACTCTAGAGAAATGATTGCAAATACTCAAACTTTAACTAGTCGAATCAAATACTGAAACCAATCAAGCTGTTCTGAAATCATTTCAAATCTGGCTTTAGTCCTCAAATCACAAATTGGTTGACCAAAAAGTCAAACTTTGACGTTAAAAATAATGTTGACCAAAATTTGTTGTATGATGCTCTTAAGGGAAAAATTGATAAACATCACCTTAATCATTAAGTTCATGATGAATAAGGCTAAGATATTCAATAAGCACAATGGTTAGGTACAAGAGTCAATACGGACAAGTACTCTTATGATGGGAGATGAGCATAGGTAGGATTGCTCATCGCCCATGCCTTAGGCAGAGAGGCACAAGAACCTTATCGCTCATGCCTTAAGCGATGAGCAAGGTCATCGCTCACCTCTTGGGCTACGAACGAGGTTATCTTTCATGTCTTTGAGCGTATACATCGATCTTCCAAACATTAACTTTCAACTTCATCGCACAAAGAATGGGGTCATTGCTTGAAGCCTTGAGCGATAAGAAGGATCTCTGGACAACACTTTATCGTACACAGATAACAAGGCTGTGAAGAGGTCATCGCTCACCACTTCCTTGCTTGGTGAGTTGAGTGATGAGATCTCTTATCGGACAACACATTGAGCGGATACAAGCATTAACGCGCATGACTTAGATGATGAACATGTTCTCCATAAAAGCTTTGAGTGATGAGCATACTTTATCACTCAAAACTTAGTAAAATTTCATCCAAGTCCTTAGGTAATCGCTCAATCCCAAGTTACCCATAATAATATTTTGTCTGATGAGCACTATACTGCTCAGTTCTTCATATCTTCTTTGGGAGATGAGCACCACTTCATCACTCAATGAACATCTTCAACAGACGATGAGGAAAGTCATTTTCCAAATTAAGCATAGTTCGACTATGATCCATTAAAAACACCAAAATTACACAATTGACTTCAAAATTGATGATCCAAACAAGTTCAAATTCACCTAAATGCTAATCCTTTAGCATTAAATTGATTAAAAACACTTAGAACAAGGTGAATTATGATCTATTATGCTCAAGAATGTCGAACAGGAAGAAGATGAGGTTCTGAGTATTATTCTATTGCATAAGCAGAATTAATACTTAAAATTGTTGTTCAATCGAATGATCGTATCAAGAAATTGATCTGATTCTACTTTGATAACAAATGTGATCCCAGATTCAAGTCTAATAACAACAATTCTATCAAAGATCAAGAATACAAAAGTTGATTTCAATATGTCGGCATGTCATTCATGTCAAAAGTGTACATGGTGTTCTTGATACAATGTCTTTCTCTGTCACTTCATAATCTATCAATATGTTAACTGTTTGTACGTGTGAATTCAATCAACCATTTTTTACTAACTAACAACTACTATTTATAGTAACCGATTATAAGGAAATAAAACTACCATTACAAAGCATGTAAAACAGTTTAGGCTTGGGACTTGAATACAACATTTAGACCTAACAAAGTGGAATCAAGATGAGGAAGAATAGATGTGCTCAATGTCTAAACGAGTACAACAGCTTTCAAGCTCTTCCTGATGAGTCCCTGGAATAAAAATATCATATGTTCAACACACTCATCAACAAATGCAAGAAATTTGATGTGATTAGAACCCAGAAAAAGAACAACATGTTGTTCTTGAAAAGGATGAATGAAGAATGGGCAAAATTGTCTATGTCTTTGCAGGCAAACTAGGACTTGGAGCAATGGACGTTGCATGATGTTTATGGTACATTGCAGGCCCATGAGAAAGAGGTTCAGAAGAAGAAGACAACTCTGGGTGGTCCTCTATCCCTGGTCTCTGACGCTAAAGAGACCAGCTCTACAAGGCCATCCAGAGAGAAGAAGACCAGAGATAGTGTGTACAGAGAAAAGAAGATAAGAGAAAAAAAAATTTGATTGCTAAAAGTGATGAGGAGGACAGAGCATTTGGCTCTGAAGGTGATTATATTAGTGCTTTTGCATGATCCTTGGCTCTCATCACCAAAGAGTTCACAAGGAAGTTTGGGAGAAGATCGTTTAACAAAAGAGGCAAAGAAGAGAGGAAAAAAAGGTTCAAGAAGCAGGTGTACGAGCCAAAGCAGGCCCCTCCATAGATAATAAAGAAAGAGGAAGACCAACTTAACAAACCCAAGCAGGATGATAGATGCTATAGATGTAGGAATTCTGGTCATTTTGCTGCAGAGTGCAAAGGCCCTCTGGTGAAGGATGGTTTATACAACAAAAAACAAGTACAAGTACAAGCGACCACAGAGAAGCCTAATGGCTGAACAAGAGAATTGGGTCTCTGACTCAACTTCTGATGATGAATCGTAAGCACTCTTTTGCGGCATGGTCGTGGCCAATGAAGATGAGACAGACATGTCTGCCTTTGATTCATAGATTTCCTCTACACCAGAATATGATCATACATAGCTTGAACAAAAAATCGTTATTTTATCACATGATTTTGAAAAACTTCAGCAGAAGCTCCAAAACGAGAACGAAAAGAGAAAATTAATTGAAAAAGAAATGAAAATGTATAAACGAGAAACAAAGCTTCTGACTGAGGAGAAAAAGGAGCTCTCTGTGGAAAATCAAAGAATTTAAAAAATCAAATCTCCCACAGAGAATGTCTTCAAGTTTGAGTGTGATGAGCTTAAAAAGGCTCTTGTAGAAAAGGACAAAAAGATAGTGGAAAGGAATGTGATAGACTTAACTCTCTTTCTCTCAAAATTATTTTCAAAAGGAATGAGAATTCTTGCACCATAGCTTACAAAAAACAGAGCTCTTGATCAAAAAATATCAAGATGCTCAGCAAGTGCATGAAAAGATTATTTCTTAACAGGATACAATAGGTCTAGGATTTGAAGACCTAGACACTTTTACCTGTAAGAAGAAATCTACCTTAGAATCTGTATTTTGTTTGGGCAAGAAACATAAACCAGAATTTCCAATCTTATATGGGTCATCTGTTTTTAAAAGAACCAAGTTTGAAATAGGAGCCAGAGCTAGAAAGTTAAAATTTAAAACATATCTTATTCTTCTGTAAATAATTCATCAAAAACCAAACAAGTCGATTTAAAAGACATACAGAAGAAGGATAAAACTTTCTGCTTTGATAGCTTTGATCAAAAAGTTTTAAATCCTAAGGCTGATGAGTTCTTCCTTGAACAAATAGATATAAGGTTAAGAAGAAGTTTTGAAAAGGATTTATTAAAAACTATGGATCATAGATTAATGTTAGATCATACAAAAAAAGTTAGAAAGACCTTTGAGCATGACTTGCTTGAAGCTCTGGATAAATGCTCTGTATCTAAATAAAGTAAACCAGAGATCATCATGAGTTGAATGCTAGATTTAAACTCTTCCATGCAAAAGGATGTAGATGGTTTTGACATATATCCATGGGAATCTCAAAATCTTGATCAAATGAAAGAACTCTCCAATGAAGATTTTTTCAACATCAATACAGATGAGTTTCTTAAATCTTTCAGATTGCCACAAGAGCTTAATGATGATTCTAACATCGCAAGTAGCAAACGAGATTTTCTTGATTCTAACTTTGAGTCAGAAGAGGACTTAGATACAGAGCATCTTGAGACAGATATAGTAGCATCAAGACCAGAAGTTACAAAACTTCCAAATGGGATTCCTCTTAAATCTGTTTCGATTATGGTATAGAGGACAAGATTCCCATGAATCATGACTTCATGGATATGTGCTTAAAGGCCAAATCTTTTCATGAGCTTGATAAAGATAAAAAAAGCAAAAGAAATAAAGTCTAAAGCCTCTATTCCAAAACCTTCGAGTTCTAATTTTCAAATGCCTATCAAGTTCATACGGGGGCAAAAGGAGAAATGGGTCGCTAATGATAATCATGATTCTTCTGTTTTATTGAAACCTCTGAAGGTCAAGAGGGAAAAAGGGAACTAGAAAGTCTCCCTAGAAAAGACAAAGGCCAATCTTAAAAAGAATAAGTCCAAACTATATAGGAATTTCAATAGAACAACTAATGCTAGGACATATTGTAACAAAAAGGCCCCAAAATTTCAAAAATCAAATGAAGCTCTTTATCATTCAAACTGTCTTTCATGATTGCAAATATCTCTTTCTATTGCTTCAACTAAAGCATGATAGTCCTAATACTTTGATCAATCTTCATAAATCATTCAAGATCTCTATAAATGGCAATCTTCTTGTAAGAACATTTGAGAGAAAAAGTCAACTTGGTTAATGATAGTATATTCCTCTCAATTATACATAATATTATAATTAAGTTCCTTACCACTAATACTCTCTTACAAGACCTATTTATAGGTCAAACTAGAAATAGAAGAGTCAAAGTCAAACCATGACTTACAAAGTCAAACTCTCTACAAATACAAATATAAACTTTCAAAACGAATATAATTAACACTAAAATCCAATCCGAACATTCTCCCCTTTGGATTCAGGCTTGAAAGAATTTGTACTCTTTAAATCCCTTTTGAAACTTTGACGTTTTAAGCACTTTATGACTTCTTAAAAAAACTTCAAGTTAGTCTTCTAACATTCTCCTATTTATGATCTTCAAATAATCTTCTCTTGAGAAAATCTTTCAAACATTCCCCCCCCCCCTCGAATGTAGATCAAAAACAATCTTCTCTTTTTACAATGAAGAACTGTAACAACAACAGTCTTCAGAAATAATCTTCAAGATATGATCTTCAAAGAACTTCTTCAGAACAAAATTCTCCTCACTTGAAATCTCTTTCAGTAAACTCTTGTTAAGATGAGATCTGCACATTCAAATTCCTTCAAACATTGTAGCAGAGAACAATAAGCAGTCGTTGCATTCACACTCCTTGAGTCTTTTGCAAATTCACAATCTTCGGAATTGATTATTTCATTCATTATATATAATACTCCCCCTTATGATGAAATGAGAAACATTTGCATCATACACCAAAATGAATGAAATTTTCAACGTATGCCGTCAATTCAGAAAATGTAAGTAGATTTTTTCAAATCCACTTGTATAATCTTTTCAGATTTTAAAGATGGGAAAATAACCAAATTCCACTTATGAATTTGTTTTCAGTCTTATAAAAGATTGTCCTATGAATATAACAGATATATTCAGTATAACGAATGTGCTTCATATATGAGATGTTTTAAGATTCATCTCACTAGGACTTCCATTCAATCATTGATAGCTTATAAAAAGCATATCTATGAATGTTACGACAAAATAACAAATATATATTGCAAAAAAAAATTGTGTAGTGTAAATTAATAAAGCAGCATATGCTTCTAATTAAGCTCAAAAAGATAAACCGTGTGGACTACACAAATTTATCAGACTCAATTCGTGATCAAAAAGACTTGAAGGAGGGACATATATCCTACTTTTTCAGTATCGAATTTCTCCGAATGAGATTGATAGAATATGAGTTGCGTGCCCCAAGTGTTATTGAAACACATATCTTTTAAGAGATAAATGAGTAGTTGGTGGGGTTGTGACAAAAATTGGCTTGGGCTTTGCCTTTTTCAATATTAGTCTCGAAAGAATTGAGAACTAATAGATTTCGTGGTTTGCCCGGATTATAGAGGTTAGAACAGGATTTTTTAATATTTTAATCCTGACACAGCTCTCATCAATCCTTTTAACTCACAACAACTACCCCTCTCTTTTTCATTTTAAGCTCTGCACAAACCCATTTTACATTTTAGCTCACTCAGATATGGATGTCCTCATGGGTAGGTTTGTCGGTTCTGACATTCCATTGAGATATTTCTATGAAGCACTCAGTCCCTCCTAAATAACAGCGTAAGCTCAATTGATCACAAACAATTGATCAAAATATTATTGCAAAGATGCTCAAATGATCAGATTAAAATTGATCAAGAAGAAATAAAAATGTAATGATTAAGTACAGTCAACAAGGAGTGATGTATCAAACAGATTATTCAATGTATGTGGAAGAAATGAATGAAGATCTTTAAGTACAAGTTTACAGATTCAGATAGTCAAAGAATAATGAATTATGTATTAATCAAAGCAAAAAAAATCAGAAAACAACTTTGAATACAAACGAGYGTATTATCACCGAAAATGATTTTTATTTAAGAGACGTGATAATAACAGTTTGAAGAATAGATGAAACAAATATTGAAATTATGTACGGCGAGAAATTACGCAAGTAAAATCTCAAGAAATACATGCTCAGAAAATATACTCGTTTCAAAAACATTTATCAAACTCTTTTCAACAAACTCCTCCTAGAAAATAGATTTAAGTAATTTTCTTTTCAGCTCAAAATTCAAACATAAAAGCATTTTGGCTTTGGTCCTGAACTGATTTGTTCATAAGCCATATTTCATTTCAGCTCGGGTCCTGAACCGTTTTGTTCAGAAACCTTATTTCGGACAGATTACATACTCCCCCTGCATCAGTGCATCATACAGATAATCTTCTTATCAGCACAGCATATAACACACTTGCTAAACTGATCAAGTAGATTTTGGTTCCCAAACAAACTTGGGTCCTACTTTGTTAGTATCAGCCTGGGGAATGTTATAACTGCCAAACCATCTATTCTTATTAGATGTATTATTTTTAGCACTTGTAACAGGAAGATCAGATAAAAAATAAGAACCAAACCAGTTATTGTCATACCTGTTAAAACAATTCCAGCTGTACTGATAGCTGTTATCCTCATACCATCTGTTGTACATTTTCCTATTGACAAAATCATTAGTTCTGCATGTTGAGCACATGATTCTCCTCTTGCTAAGATTGATCAGATCGTTAGTGAATCTCACAATGCAAGGAAGAACAAGGTTAGTAACAACAGATTTATGAGACAAAGCAGAATCAGCTTTATTGACCCAAACATTTTTAGCTTTTGAATAATATTGGGTGATCGAATGACATACCCTTGATAAAAGTTATTTGAAGAACGAGATTTGTTCTTAGAAACAGTTGATTTAGGCTGCTAGAATAACTGTTAGACTTAATGATGGAACAGTCATAAAAGTTAGTTTTACACTGAGATTGAGAACCAGTTGAGCTTTTAGCACTAGAAAAGTCTTTTACTTTCTTAAGTAACTGGTCTCTCTCTTCAGCAACTAAATCATATTTTTTTTAAGTTTAGTTCTCATGTTCAACTCAGTAACAAGTTCTGTCTCTAGATCAGACAATTTCTTTGAAGATTCCAGAAACTTACCTTCTAACTCTTTCTTCAGCTTGTCAAACATTTTTCTTTCTTTCTCAAACTCCTTTCTTTCTTCTTCTAAACTTCCCTTTTCATTCTCAGAAGCAATGTCAATCCATTTCTTCTTCTCTGCAAGCTCTTTGGCAATTGCTGCATATTTCTTAGCATTATTTTTCTTTTCAAGAGCAAACAGTCTATTCTCTTCATCTAGTGCTTTCTTCTTCTGTTCAGCACTATCAAGCAATTCCAAATTCTTGCTTAGACATTCTTCTTTAAACTCTTTCTTTTCTTTATCAATCTTGGCTCGTTCCAAGATGATAAATTGTTCAAAATCAGAAATTTGCTTTAAAAGCATTTTGGCATTTAGCACCAAAGAGTTAATCTTGTTTTCAAAAGATTTTCGTTCAGTATCAAATCTTTTCTCAACTTCTATCATCTTTTTCTTCTCTTTCTCCAAAACTTTCTGTTCAGCAATCAAATTCTTCTCAGCTTCTAAAACCTTATCTTTCTCCTGTTCCAGTAATTTTCGTTCATCAATCAATTCACTCTCAGATTTACGAAGTTTCTCAGTTAGTTCCTCAACCACTTTATTCTTATTCCCTTGAGAATTCCTTTCAGCATACAGTTCAAACTCAGCTTTACGGATTTTATCTACCAGTTCTTGCTTAATTTTGCTCTGCTTTATTGCTTCTTCATCTGCCTCTTTTCTTTCAGATTCTAAAGTCTTTTCAAGTTTACGAATCCTACATGTCAAACTGTAACAATCTTTTAATTGTTCAAAGTCTTCAATTTGACTTTTACTGAGATAAATATCATTGCTAAGAAGTGTAGCAACCTCAGCTTGAAGATATTCATTTTTTTCTTCAGATTTCTTTATATCTTCTTTCAACTCTTTAGCCCAATCCAAGCTAGCATGACATTCATAAAATACTTTCACGTATTTCTCTTTTTGTTCTTTCAATTCATTCTCCAATTTAGAAATTTTCTCATTCAAAACCTTATTTTCTTTCTCAAAGAATGATGCCATTTAAAAAATTCAAGATTGATCAAAAAGAATATATATACGGTGTTTGAAATCGATTAAAGAAAACATTTTATAAAAATATCTCACAAAAAATATCTCCCAGCTCAAAAATTCAGTCTACGCAAAAATTCTCAGAAAATCAAAACTGTTCAGTTTGAAAAATCAGTCAAAACAGTCAAAAACAACTCAAACCACGTGTAAATTGGTGAAATTCGGAACATGAAATCTGGACAAAAAAAATTGATATCGGATGAGGTAACCAAGTGCTAAACCACCTAAGTCTATTACCGAGAAATATAGCACTCCGGACGAGCCTATGTTTGAGAATAGATCAAACAAATTGAACTTAAGTCAAAGATCGAGAACAAGGCTGAGAATGACTAAGGAAACCCGGACTTGGACAAGGCTGTGTTCGAGAAAGGAGTCTGGACAGCCTTGGTGTCTGAGGATGACAAAAATGGTTAAGACAAACTTAAACTTGGATGCAATGGTGACCAAGGATAGTGAAATCCGGACAAGCTGTTCCATATATGACGATCTACGGGTGAAAAAATGACCAAGGTACACACTAGAGCTCGGACAAGGAGTTGTCTGAGGAGGCTCAAATCCGGACAAAAGTGTGATGTGACTAAGACTTAAACTTGGCTAAACTTTTGTCCGAGAATCATCAAATCCGTACAAGGAGGTGTGCGAGAAAGCCTTGATCTCGGCCAAGCCTGTGACCGAGAAGAGTCTAATCCGAATGAGGCTATTTCGGAGAATGACTAAAATAGGCTGACTTTAGCCGAGAATTGATGAATCCGGATGTGCTGTTGTCCGAGGTAGGATGAGAACAAGGCCAGACTGGTACGCAAGGAAGCCAAATCCGGACAGAAGGGTGACCGGATGGCTTCAATACGGTCAAGATGTGTGCGAGGAAGAGAGTAAAACGATCAAGCCTATGATCGAGGATGGTTGTATCAGATCAAGGCTGTTTTTGAGGATATCTGAGAATTGACAGACATGAAAATTTTACTAAGTCTTGAATCCGGTTAAAGGTTATGCGAGTATGACTATGAATCCGGCTGACTTTGTATGAGAATTACTATGAAAAAATGGTTGTCTTGATCAAGGAAATGCAGAATCCGATTTAAACTCATCACAAACACAAATTTCCAACATTTTTCCACCAAAAATAGATCAAAATTCAGATTTTTATGATTTTGTTCAAGAACACCAAGTTTTTTCAAAAATCACAAAATTTATCAAATCTTTAAAAATGGATGATCAAAACATGAAAACTTATGAATAACAAAGATTCACGATCCAAATACGCACATAACGATCATCTTTTTAACATCCAAACATCAAAAAATGAAAGATTTGAATAGAAAAATATGAAGAACACTTCAAGAACAAAATATGAGGATGAAGAACATATGCAATTTTCCAGAAAAATATTCAACTTTTTGATGTTTTCTTCGAAGGATTTCACTGCAAATCTACTCTGATACCAATTGTGTATCCCATATCTTTGATCAATCTTCAAGAAGATCAAGAACATCAAGATAAATGGCAATCTTCATGTAAGAACATTAGAGAGAAAAAGTCAACTTGGTCAATGTAAGTTTATTTCACTTAACTCTCTCAATTATACGTAATATTACAAATGAGCTCTCTTCAACTAAAACTCCCTTACAAGACCTATTTATAGGTCAAACTAGAAATAAAAAAGTCAAAGTCAAACCATGACTTACAAAGTCAAACTCTCTACAAATACAAATATAAACTTTCAAGACGAATACAATTAACACTAAAATCCAATCCTAACAAAGCAGCACTTCTCTGGCCCTAACAAAAAAAATTTCATAAGACCCAAAGGAAGCAGAATCCCAAGGCCAAGACTGTCAAACCAGTTGCAACTAGAAAACTAGCTTCTCAAACAGAAATTGTCAAAAAGAAGAAAGAACTCCCAAAGCCTAATCTTAAAGGACCATTATGAGATGGATACCTAGAAATATCTAAATCTATTTTGCATAAACAACATGTGCACATCTGGTACCTTGACTCTGGATGTTCAAGGCACATGAATGGAAACAAAGATTTACTCTCCTCTTTCAAAGACAAAGTAGGAGGAAGTGTGACCTTTGGTGATAATAACCAAGGACAGATTTAGGGGTGTGGGATGCTGATTAAAGGTAACGTTTTGGTATCAAAGGTTGCTTATGTGTCTGGGCTAAAGCACAATCTATTCGGCATGAGTCAACTATGTGATTCTGGTTACTTTGTCAACTTCAAAAAGAAGTTTTGCTCATTGTTAACAGAATCAGGTCAAGAGATGCTAAGAGCCAATCGAAAAGGTAATGTATCTAATGAAATTCACATCATGGTGCAGAGATGCTCTATCTCATATCTTGAAAGAGTGAAGAAGATTGGCTCTGGCATCACAAGTTGTCTCTTCTAAAATTTTCAAATATTGAAAAGCTTGTTAAAAATGATTTGGTGATCGGACTACCAAGTGTAAAGTTCGAAAAAGATCATCTTTGTCCTGCATGTGAGATGGGAAAACTCAAAAGAGCCTCTCACAAGACAAAGATTGATGTTTAATGCATCAGACCTTTGCATATGCTACATGTTGACCTTTGTGGTCTAATATATGTTCAAAGAATGTTTGGTAAGAAGTATATCCTTGTGCTTATTGATGAATACTCACAATATACTTGGATTAAGTTTGTAAGACAAAAATCAAATGTTCCAGAGGTGTTGATCAAGATGATAACGAAGATTCAAGTACTCCTGCATACCAAAGTTCAAAAGCTGAGAAGTGACAATGGTACAAAATTCAAGAACTCTAAAGTTGAAGATTAACTTGCCAAAGAGGGAATCTCCCATAACTTCTCAACAGCATGAACCCTACAATAAAAAGGTGTTGTGGAAAGGAGAAACAAAACTCTGAATGAAGCTGCTCAAACAATGCTTGCAGCTTCTTGTCTTCCAACCTACTTCTAGGCCGAAGTAGTCTCGACCGTGTGCTTCACACATAATAGATCAATAGTGGTCAAGAGGCATCTGAAGACATCTTATGAACTTATCGACCAAAGAAATCCTAACATAAAATTTTACACATCTTTGGTTGTAGGTGTTTTATCCTCAATGATCGTGATCAACTTGGTAAATTTGACAAGAAGGCAAATGAAGGCAAATTTCTTAGATACTCTGTGCATTCCAAAGCCTATAGAGTCTTCAACCTCAGAACCAAGACGGTCATGGAGAGCATCAATGTTTCGTTTGACAATAAAAAAATGACTACAGAGTACTAAATAACCTCGGATTTCCTCTCGAAGTCAAGGCAATCAAAACTCGAGAAGCTATTCAACGACTTCTTTGGTATGAAGTCATCTCTAGGTGTGCAACCATAGATGCCTCTGCTCGCATTCAAGAAGAGCCACAACCTTCAGGTAGATCTATCTCTGGCCCTTCTAACACCTCTACATCTTTTTATGATCTTGTAGATCCATAGCCAGAGCCAAGCAACTATGTACCAAATCCCAGTGCTTCTGAACCAGAGAATAACATCTCTATATCTAAAACTTGGTCCCTCTGTACCACAATCCGAGAAGGAGCATGCAGAGACATCATCACCAACAAGGGGCATAACGTAAAACATTCCTGCTGAGAAAGATTCATGAAATCCTCCAACCCTTCATCCTCCAATGACAAGATGGACAAAAGAGCATCCCTCACACCAAATTATTGGTAATCCTTTTGAAAGCATAAAGACCAGAGTTGCCACTGCAAATGAATGTTTCTTTGTAAACTTTCTAAGCATGATAGAGCCAAAAAAAATTTCATGAAGCAATCCAAGACCCAAGTTGGATAGATGCCATGCAAGATGAGCTTCTCCAGTTTGAAAGAAACAAGATATGGACTCTTGTTCCTTTACCGAAAGATAAACTTGCAATTGGTACTAAATGGGTGTTCAAGTACAAAAAGGATGAGGATGGCATCATTATAAGAAACAAAGCCAGGTTAGTTTCTAAAGGCTATGGCCAAGAAGAAGGCATAAAAATATGACGAGACCTTTGCCTCAGTAGCAAATCTAGAAGAAATTTGATTGTTCTTTGCCTTCTCTGGATATAAAGGTTTTAGAGTTTATTAAATGGACGTTAAGTCAACATTTCTAAATGGTAAGCTCAAGAAGGAAGTCTATGTGCAACAACCTCCTTGAATCACGAGCTTTACACATCCAGAGTACGTTTATTACCTAGATAAAGCTCTGTATGGCCTTAAATAGGCATCCAGAGCTTGGTATGAACGTCTATTGACCTTTTAATCTCTAATGGCTTCGAGAAGGGTAAGATCGACACAACCTTGTTCATCAAAAGGTACAAAGGTGAGATGCTACTAGTACATATATATGTGAATGGTATCATATTTGGTTCAACGAACCAGAGTTACTGTGATAAGTTCTTTGAGTTAATGAAAGTGAGTTTGAAATGAGGATGATGGGAGAATTAACCTTCTTCCTCAGTCTCCAAAACAAAACTGAAAATGGAATTTTTTATAAATCAAACCAAGTATGTCTCTGACATCTTGAAGAAATACCAACTTTATAACTCAACAACTACAAGAACACCAATGGTCATGGATACTAAGCTTGACGCAGCTCCATCTGGAAAACCGGTGGATGTTAGAAATTACCGGGGAATGATTGGTCACTTCTGTATCTCACAGAAAGTAGGCCAGATATAATGTTTGATACATGTTCATGTGCTATATTTCAAGAAAATCCTAAATAATCTCACTTATCTGCAGTTAAAAAAATCTTTAGATACCAAAAAAGGACTCAATTTTTGGGTCTTTGGTATCCAAAGCATTCTGACTTTGATCTTATTGCATATATAGACTCTGATCATGCAGGGCGTAAGCTCGATAAGAAGAGCACATCCGAAAGTTGTCAACTACTTGGAAACAAGCAAGTGAGTTGGACATCAAAGAAGCAGAACTGTGTGTCAACATCTACTGTAGAAGCAGAATACGTTGCAAGCTGTTGTTCACAGGTACTATGCAGATCCTCTATATCCATTTTGGTCATATTTTTAAGTTTCATCATACAGAGCCTCTGCTTGAACTATTGCTCATGCATATCTTATAACTTCTTGATCCAAGAATAGTTTAAGGGGGAGGAAAGCCAAGTGCATCATTCAAGGGGGAGAGTTGGAATTCCATGACCCAAAGCCTCTACACCATCAAGATTAATTCGTGATGATTAGAATCTGTGTTAAACATCCATGAGGCTCAGGACTCAAAAAGTATGTTATATTTATATCCTTAAAACATTTTTAATGCTAATAAAACCTACTCTGATTTCAAAAACTTTATGATCTATCAGTTTAACTCTATTACAAGGACCAGAGTCTATGTATAGTACATATAGAGCCTCTACATGTACTGTACAGAGCCTCTATACGTAGAATGCAGTTCCTCTGTATCCTTCTAAATCAGAGTTTAGGATTTTCAAACTTTCTAGTAATACAAAGTGTAATTTTCAATCAAGAGGAACCCATTTCTATATCTAGAGTTCTTGTCTGTACAAGTTCTCCTTTGGTTGAAAAACACTTGTGTATTTTTCAATCTCAAATTGGGGATACGTGTTATTTTGAAAGTGACAGTCTGGTCATGCTAATTTTTCAAAAAGGAAGTGCACATGCTAAACTCTACAACTGTCAGGCCACGTGTCCTTTTCCTTCAGGATCTTCACAAATCATTTCAAAAATTTGTCGTTTTGGTTATTTTTAGACTCGAATACACAAAATCCTTGCTTATTTAAACGACAAAAAAGCCTAATTTCAGTTTACCCTTTCAAAATACTCATCCTCAAAGAACATATATCTCAACAACATTATCGTCCTCACAAACCTGCTTCCCGTTCATCTTCTACTTCATTTTTTTTCCTTTCAAAATGTCGACCTCCTCCGCCTCAGAATCCGATAACTCCCACAATGAAACAAGTAACTTAAAATCAAACGAAGGAACAAGTATTGTTGTGATTTCCCTCCCATTAAAACCAAATAACCATGTTGTAGACTTAACTCTGACAAACTTTGATGAAAAATTCCACCCTATCATCGAAGTTCTACACTACCACTTCTTGAACGGAGCTCTAACAAACCATGATGAAACCGTTTCAGAGAGGTTCATTCAAGGATTCTGGAAAACATGTGAGGATGATGAAGACAAATGCGGAATCATTGTGAGTTTTTTGTCACAGCCCTAAACCAGAAATGCCAAATCAGGATCTCCATATCCTTTTCTTCGTTGGTGCTCCAAATCCCAATGAGAACCGACGTCAACCTCCCAAAATACGCCCCCTTCCTACAAAAGACGAAATGGTAGGTTTCCTCAAGTTTATTGGGTACAATCAACCAATAAACTTTTCATCCCAGTTTTGAAGACAGTTCCTACCGCCGATGTGGAATGTCCTTTTTAGGGAAGATTGGGATTATGAACATGTGCTGCACCAACATGCTCCTACTCATATAAGAGATCTACTTCGTCCTACCATTGGAATACTCATTGATCCTGTATACCGAGTAAAGTATTGCCACTGCCAAAAAGGTCCTTGACAAGTCCAAGGGCAAAGACTTACCGGGGTTGTTGTTTCCTCGTTTCCTTAGCTTACTACTCCAGTTCGAGACTCAATGACCAAAATATCCTCTGTGACAAGGGACCAATGGTGCATGTGCACGTACCCTCATCCTACCGCCCAATCGACCACAAAGATGGATAACCATAAAAGAGATCCATGTCTCAAAACCTGCTCAAGTACATCAAGACGAAGAGTCTACGACGAGCGTACAAACGTGTAGTCGAATCACTTCAACCTGTGATTCGAACCCCCACACGCATAGGTGAAGCCAAAATAGAGGGTGAGACAGAAGGGGTGAGTAGAGTACAGAGGTAGAGAGGGAGAGAAAAAAGAGAGGAAAGAAAGAAGAAATAAAAGAAGAGACAGAGGGAAGAGAAGAAGAAAAAGAGGAAGGACAAGAAGGCAAGAAAGGAAAGAGAAAGAATAGAGAGGAAGATGAGGGAGATGGATCAATAGCCAGAGTGAGGTAAGGAAGCTCAAGAGCAAGAGCCAGGAGGAGAGGAAGATGTGCGACAAGATGCCCCTAGAGGCACTTATATATATTTCCCTCGCCAACTACCGGTGCAAGCACATCACCTAGTCAAGTTGGTCGAGCAACACAGACTATTGAACAAGAGATGCACACCTAGATTCCTAACCAGCCTAACCGGACAGAAGACGCATCTTTTGTCTGGTCAACACAGCGAAAAGGAACCCATATTACAGGGATCACCCTCTCAATAGGGTGATGCCTTGGAAAATATAAGTGGTATGTCTTACCATACCATGCCACTAATCCTTATAAAGGAATGTGTTTCCTCTGCACTAGAAGTTATTCCCAACACTTGTTCGGAGCAAGTACCAGGTGCACACGGCTCTGAGTCTCTCAACGGGCCTCTTAGTCCATTTGATGTCAAGCTTCCATCTGACTATGAATTAGATGGAAGACCTCGCATCAACATAACGTTCGTAGTATACTCTTCGAATAAAGATATATGAGAATCAGACGGAAATCCTTCCAGACCCAACGCAAACACAAGTCTGAATGAAGGTGTCTTAGGAACCAAGACCAACTCTGGCCCATGTGTTGAGCCATAGGTTACCCCTTATGATTATGTCAGAAAGGCAGAGTTCAGGCCTTTGCCACCAATTTTAGAGCTCATTGGAAGAGCTAAAACTCATAATGACTCATTCAGAGTCATCACCTTCTGCATCTGCCTTAGATGATATTCGAACATTCATTTTAGCGTTAAAAGTTGAGTCATCGACGAATGCTAAACTTCTTGACATATCTATGGAATTGATGGCTAATGCCAATGCTACCCTATAAAGGGTAGTTAATTTTATCAACAAAGAAGAGTCTAAAGCTACAATCACACCTGTCCTTGTGGACGAATTCCAAAAGTTCATAGAAGACATGGTCAAGCTGAATGAGCAAGCCTTAATTCCAATCTCTACACCAACCGACTACACAACAAGAAGAGAGATGTGCATGCTCTATGACAAACTACTACAGAAGGTGTCAGACTTCACCTCTAACTTCAACTCAATAGCAAAAACAATAGCAAAAGATATGCACAAGTCCATGGCCATTTTCAAGTTTCAAGTTGATGTAGAGATCAACAAGGCCACACTTGTTGCACAAGACATTATGGAGCTGTTTGATGAGAAGGTGAAAAAGATGCCTCCTACAGAGCTAAAGAGGAAGAAGAAGAGGAAGGTAGATTCTTCATGTGCAGAGGGATCTAAGAAGAGAATATCTGATGACCTGGAGGACCCAAATGCCTCTGGCCCTCAAGATCATCAAAAGGGGAGAGGACTCATGTTGAATTCATAATACCAGCTACTCCATCAACTTTGTGCCAATTTAAAGATCAAATCAAGATCAAGATCCTGTTGCTACTTCCCAAAGATCTCAACCCCAACCAAGAGAGCACGTCTACCTCTGCATCTAAATCTGTCTTTGGAGAAGATATGGATGTCATGCCCAAAACCGACTCACTTCTGTCTATGAGAGCAGAAATGATCGCTTGTGCAACATCCTCTACCTCCTTGTCACAAAAGCCAACAATGGAAGAAAGAAGAGGTGAAGACAGATCCTAGATTAAAGAGGTGGTGGTAAACGTTCAAGATGACTCAGCGTCTGAGGATGATATTTCTCTTATTTCAAAACGAAGGCCAACCTCCACCTCTGCCTCTACTTCTACACCAACAGAGTCGACCACACTCTGCTTCATCAAACTGCTCAAGCTCCAATCGCTCATCTAGACCTCTGCAGCAGACCATCTAGCTCTGTTCCCCCTCAAGATAGAGTACAATAAATTTGAGATCAAATGGATGCCATGAGAAGACCCATTCCAAGAGGTAAAGCGCCAATAGGACCTGTCTCAAATGAGAAGATCTATCAATTCTTATACAAAGAACGGGAAGAGATGGTCTTCAAGAAGTCCAATATGCATCCAGAGCTTCAAGAGCACATAAAACAGAGGTTCCTTAGGCAATATACATTGCCCCAGCATGAAGTTTATTCAAATGACAGAATCAAAAAAGTGTTGGACATCAAGAAGAGGACCTTTGCCTAGAACCAAATCATTTTCCATGAGTACACGATGGAGAGGGCTCTGGGTCAGATAAGTATATCCACATATTGTGATCTTATAAATCTGAACCCATGGGATCTCAAAACCTTGTACTTCTATACAGACTAGAGGAGGGACGGAAGGGTGAAGTATGTCGTTGCCAATTCTGCAATAAGGCAAACAATGAGCAATCTTCTCAAGTACAGAAGCAAGGTGGATTTGGAAATCATGCTCGATCTTGGAGTGGATCAACTGTCTGTCACAGCACCAAATGAACATCTCAAAGACATTTAACACATCCCTTCAAGAACCATCTTAGTCGAGCCAGAGCTGGGATTCATCTACAGAAATGAGCATAAATAGAAAGTCTTTTTTCGATCCCTAGAAAAATACAAGTACTCATTTGCAACTCTACTCAGGTAAGGAAGAAGGTCATACAAAAGGGAGATGAAGACCCCACACCAAGAGATGCAGGAGCAGAGCTGATTCAATCGATAGATGAACTACTAGATTTTCTTTACCTTCTTCAAAGGTTCATAAAACTTCAGTCACATATGCAGCTCTTGTACCTTGTAAATATTTTAATTCAATGAATGAATGACTTTTACAGAGGACCATTGTTGATCCTCTCTCTCAGTGATTTAATGATAATCCCTTTTTCTTTTTCGATGTATTTCTGTATCTGTAATTTCAGTTCCAGCGATCATACACTGAGCTTGTTCAGTGATCGCTGAAGAACTT
>NW_020201298.1:4742-39914 GCF_001531365.2 Cynara cardunculus var. scolymus | reverse complement strand
CCCCCCCCCCCCTTCTACAAACTGTTTAGTATTCTTGTAGACCCTTTTGGGACCAACAACCATGTTGGCCTCTTGCTTTCTAGACTAGATTTACTTTCTTGCAAGTTCTTTTTATTACACTTAGGGGGAGATTGTTAGTATGTAAAAGTGTAAGTAAAAAGTTGTGTCCCAAAAAAACAAGAAAATCAAGATCACTTCATGTTAGAAGATTGAGGATGAAGAATATTGAGAAACCGGCCAGATTTCTATTATTGGAAAGCAGAAAATTACAAGCTATCGATCTTACTTAATCGACTCTCGTTAGAATTACAAGAATGATTAACTTCTAATCTAAGCCCCATGTCACCTATTTATAGGAGACATTACAAGTAAAACTCATATCCCTTAAGCCTAATTACAAGATAAAACTATACAGTACAGGGGAAATTGACTTTATAAAACTTTCTAAAACTTAGAACAATTTCGGTCCTAACAATCTCCCCCCAAAGTTTTATAAAGCAAGAATCTCTTGAAACTTCAAGTCATCTCCCCCCCTGCTTTCTTTAAGAAACTTTGGTGTGCTCGGTATTGATAAAATCTTCAAGCTCCCCCCTGAAGACGACTCTTGCTCTTTAAGTTTCAACTTTAAGATAAGATCTAATGTGAATTAAGCACCACCATTTGCACAAAGTACAACTAAAATGCAGATGACTCAACACAACCTTGAACCACATAATCATCTTCAACCCATTAGCTATAGATTCATTCAACTATGGGATAGATAAATGTGCGAGCCTCATGACATTCCAGTGCAAACACTCTAAAGACCAAGAATCTTTCAATGAACCACGAGTTGAAAAGGCATTCAGCTTAAGAACTTGATCTTGGTAAGCTCATAATGGGATAATAACATTTTCTTGAAGTACCAAAGAAAACACCTTGGACTTTGTAGATTCGGAGAGAAGAATCAACAATAAGCACATAGCTTTAAGAACAGCAAGTCAACCAAAATAAATAAGCCGATTTCCTTTAATCTCTCAGATAATTGAACAACCAGAATCATATCCAAAATCCCCAGCTAGAAGAATGATGGATAAGCACTCAAAACTCTTATATCACAACCATAACATCAAAACAGTGATTGTAGACTATCAAACTTCTAATTGATCAGTTTAGAAGAATGACTGAGAACACTCAAGAATCTGATAATTTCCAAAACCGCCAAAACACTGATTGCAAACCTTCAAGACCTCTGATTGATCAGGTCAAAAGAAATGAGTGAAGGCATTCAATGGTCTAGCCTCTTGTGGAGAACTCTATAAGAAATGATTGCAAATACTCAAACTCTAGCTAGTCCAATCAAATATTGAAACCAATCAAACTGTCCTGAAATCATTTCAAATCCGGCTTTAATCTTTAATATCAAATTGGTTGACTAAAAAGTCAAACTTTGATTGTAAAAGTCAATGTTGACCAAAATTTGTTGTAAGATGCTCTTAAGGACAAAATTGGTAAAAACATCACCTTAATCATTAATCTCATGGTGAATAAGGACTAAGATATTCATAAGCGCACAGATTAAAAGGATATAAGCAATTTAGATGAAGAACGGTAATAATAAATTACAAAACCATAAAGATCATTGTCGTCATCATGAGTATTGAAATGAAGATTGAAATTACAACATCTTTAGATTGATCGTGAGGATCATATATATATATATATATATATATATGAAAATACTTAGCTGATGTAATCAAAATCATCTTAAAGCATGAGCTCCTATTTATAGCCTACGAAAAGGAAAGTCAAAGCATACACCAATGGGAGTCAACCACATGTAAACGTGATCTAACAAACTTTAGGCGGGAGTGGTTAACACACGTGAGCATCACACTTGTCCATTATGGAGAGACCAGAGGTAGGTCTAGAAGCAAGGCAGAGCCTCTAGTTTGCTAGATGATTCTTTTGGTTGCGGCTTGTGGTTTCTTGATAAAGGAGGTTCTAATCTTCCAACACTAGAGCTTTTTCATACTTTTACAATTAGAGATATAGGATCTAACAATAATGACACATTGGATTGAGTTGTAATCGTGAAAATTAGTAAAATGTGTTATCACGTTTGAACTTTTTGGTGCGCCACATACAGGTGATTTTTTATTTAAAATTATTTAAAAAGTCTTGTATTTTATAATTTATCTAAAAGATAGTTAGTATTTCGGTCATCTCATACACATTGTTGTACACACATGATCAATTTGGTCATCTAAGATAGTTTTTTACAATTAGTTCAACCCATATTAGATAAATTTATACTAATATTATAGCGAATTTTCGTAAAAAGTTAAAACCTTCATGCTAATGGTAGGAAACATTGCAACAATGTACATTTTATGGCTTTAGGACCAAACTTTGTTATTCGACTTATTTTATGATTGAAATTTTTTTTAAAGCTAAGACAATATTTTCATGCATTTTATAGTAAGTATTATTTTCGTCATGATATTGGGGTATTAGACTGGGAGTACTTGATGTATTATACAATGTTATAGGCGATTTTAAAAATTCAACAACTCTTTTATTCAAACATTTATTATTCAACGAGCCATTTACTTCTAAATCCAATTTTTATGATAGCAGATAAGATGGCACAATACGAAAACAATGAGGATTGGTGATCAGTGTTGGTTAAGGAATTAAAAGAAAAATTGTTAAAATGTTTTATAGAAATCCCCTTCTTTCTTTACATGTGTAGCGGCGTTGAACCCGTACTTCAAAATGTTACCGGAGTCGAAGTTTCAATTTCAATTATAAGTTTGGCTTTCGGTTTAAGTGAAGAAAAGTATGATTATGCAAAAACAGAAATACGCAAGTTTACTTGTAATTTTAGAATTATTTGATCATTATAGAAAATTTATGGTATAAGAAGTGAACAACAAAACACTTCAAGCAGGTTCAGTGTGGTAACTACTTCTAGTTCTCGACGTCAAAATGGGCAAAGATTTAATGACTAACTTATTTAACCAAACTAAAATCTTCTGAATAAAAAATCAAGATTTGATACAGAATTAGGTGAACTAAATAGGTGTATATGTACTAATTTTATTCTTGTTCGAATGTATATGATTTTGAAAGTAACGAGTTGTTGGAATGGTGGAAATGAAAGCAACCACAATTTCCGGTTTTGGCCTCCACAACCTATGATATACAAACAATCCAAGCTAGTACTGTAGTTTCGGAGTTCGTTTTTTCTCTTATTGGCAGGATCAATTCTATACGGAGGACAAGACTTAGCCTGAAGTACATGGAATGTTATGTATGCTTGAAGGATTATTTCAATAGCATGGCACGACTTTAACACACAACATTACTAGAGTTGGAGCTTGAAAATGTGGGATAAAACTCGGAAGAAATGAAATACTCCCAAAGCATAACAATACCGCCAACTATCGATGCGCATACCGCCTAAGCGATATTAGACAATGATGATGATCTTGACATTGTTGACATCAAATTTGAAAATTACATTGATAGAAGTTTGATGATTTGTAAGTATGAAAACAAATTTGAAGATTGAAGACCAATTACGATTTACTAGTTACATATAACAGTTATTTACAAATATAAACCAAATGTAAAAACATATTAAAACGAAATTATAATAAAATGTTTTTTGAAATGTATTTAAATAACCCAATGATTAAAAAAATCTTTAAACAATATTTTTTATGTGTTCAAAATTTGTATTTGAAAAAGAAGCAATTGGTACCGATTTAGGTTCAGGCCGAGACTGGTTCTAGGAACCAGCCTTGAACATAAAGAACGACCTGGCCATTTTTGGTCGGGACTGGTTGCCGGTGGAAAATCGCAGCTGATGACCTATTTGGGTCTGGCACAGGACGGTTTTCGGCCATCTCTACTCCTTATAGGTTGTTAGTTCAAATCTACTCATGGTTTCTAAGAATTTTCCTAGCTACTATCTTCAAGGACCCACAATATTAGTCGAGAACGGCACAAGCTGGAAAAACGGAAAAATGAGCGTTTTATTGCATACCATATTTTCTTTCTGTAAATTTACAAACAACTTGTGCTGTTTTATATACTGAGCAGTCAGCCAAAGCTCCATGGGCCAATAGATTACACCAACTGGACTACGATCTCCAAAAACACATTCTCAAGCTTTATACATTAATAATCAGACTCTTTGAAACATCAATTTTAACTTGAAGAATCCACAGCCATTTCACTGTCAACTTTTTCTAATTCCATTTCCATAATACCATCTCTCTGGTCCTTGTCCACTTTCTCAAGCTTTGGTCTCTGCCAGATTAGTACACTCAACATTAACGAACAAGCTCAATCTGTAATGCCAAGATAATAATACAGAGAAATGTTCTAGTTGAATTGATACCAATAAAACAGAGATCGCTTTCATGAATTTTCTTCTGATTTACCCCAAGATTTAACCATAATAGTTTTTAGTTATGTGTACGTGTTTGTTAATTAGAAGCATATAAATCCTAGAGCAGTGCAAGCGATCGGAAAAAGATTTCATTGCACAAGGAACCTCGAAGAAAAACTAGGGACCTAAATCGCATCCAATACATCAAGAAAATGAAATAATGACAAGGTTGGAGAAAAAATGCAGTGGTTATGTGGATAAATACTAGTTTAGGGAACTTGACGACTCTTTGGCGATACCATGAAGAAAGTTTGTTCCCAGAATAAAAAACCACATGAGCCCAGTATGTCCCACCTGTAATGGGGTCTCAGAGAGGTATGATGAATGCAAACCTGACTTCTACCGTGAAGGATAGAGAAGCCGTTTCCGTGAAGACACCGGATATGTACCAAGAATCAGATGCTGGTTAAAATAACACTACAGAACATGAAGGCAAGTAAGCATGAGGAGTTGCTGAACTGGCAAGTCCTTGGGTTTTCTCCCCATACGTCACCGGTTCAAGTCCCCTTAGGGCCGCTGGAAGCACGAGGGTTTGTCTGGCTGTTAACTTCAGGTCCCAATGGGATTAGTCGAGGTACGCATAAGCTGGCCTAGACAGACACTCGTGGTTACCAAAAAATAGATGGACGTGAGTACAGCTATAGCGCATATGCAAATAGAGGTTCAGAAAACCTTAGAGAGGAATTGGCTCGTTTGGTTAGGTTCTAGGCAAGGTCCTTGTGCAACTTTTAATGATACTATCAAGTAGCAATTAATTTTAAATTTTTTGTTCCTTTCTGATTTACTTCTCTTTTCTTATGATCAAGAGGAGTTACCAAAGTGTTTATGGTCATTATCAGCAATATGGTCCATATGACAAGTACCAACCTTTGTTGTCCCTAGGGAACAATCTTTAGCCATTCGTGCAAACATATTCGTATAGAGCTTCAGATCTCTTTTGTTACTCTCAGCTTGAAGTTGCTTTAAAGTCGTCTGAATCGACTTTACCTCCCTGCAGAAATAAAACAATGAGAAAGTAGAGATTAGGACTCTGATTAGTCTCTACTGAGCAAAGTTGATGGTTTACCTGCTCTGTGGATCCGCCTCTAAGG
Source organism: Cynara cardunculus var. scolymus (assembly GCF_001531365.2). Classification (NCBI taxonomy): domain Eukaryota; kingdom Viridiplantae; phylum Streptophyta; class Magnoliopsida; order Asterales; family Asteraceae; genus Cynara; species Cynara cardunculus. The sequence goes on along the minus strand of NW_020201298.1, from coordinate 34,382 downwards.
CCTTCTTGATGTCTAATTCAGCCAATTGCAAATCATAAGTTTTCATATAAGCTTGTGCCCGTCTATATAAAGCTTTCACATTGTAAAACTCAACATCCAGCACCTGCTGGAATTTTAACATGAAGATCCTTGTATAATGCTCAAGCTACATTATAAGCAAAGGGAGCAAATGATTGCTCAGTAGAAAGGATAAAAGGACTTTGCAAGTGCCCCAAAACATTAAAAAAAACGAATGTCAGTATCTCCATTGTGTAAGCTAAAGAGGGATTGATGCTAAAAAACTTAAATTAGAATGTAGTTTAATTTCCTGCACTATAACAGACACCAACAGAAGTGATGCAGAGCAGATCCAAGAATTGGCCCACTCATTCATGCATCAACATGATAAATGCAACGGCCTAGAAAAGACCCAACCTAAAAAAGGCCATAACTTTCAATCTGTCTGCAGTTACAGACCATCAAGATATGCACCAAAAGCTCACGAACGGAAGGGACATTTTCAAAACCGCCTACGGTAGTTTGGTCCAAGTTCCGGGCCCAAATTCCTTCAACTAGGGTCCAAATCCGACTATATTTATGTAAAACTCCTAAATAAGCAGATCCGGTTATTTTTTATGACTTTAGACTCTAGGAAAGAATCCAGGGCTCCAAATCCGACTCTATTTACGGCAATTTTTAGATGTTATTTTAGGTTTTTATTTTATTACGTTTAATAAGCAGACCACGTGAAATCAGCAGTTTCTAATTTTCATGTCCATTTAAGAAAGAATCAATCTTATTTAATTCTTGGTTTTTGATTTTTGAGATTTTGGCTGTCGCCAATAAAAAGGTTATCCTGTAACCTTGATTATTCATCAGAAAATATTGAAGCTTTTTCCTCAGATCCGTGTTCAATTTTCACTTCCTTTTCTACGTCAAGAAGGGACAAAAGTCTCGGTTCTTTGGATGTAATCAGTGTGTTATCATGGACTGGAGATGCAGTAAGTCACAAAATAAACCTAAATTTAAGAGAAAAACAATGGTTCAATTCCGTCATATATTTGTTAAGATCAATTACTTGAATCGGCTGCAAGTGACCCTAGAAAATTGTAATTAGGGATTATATTATTGCTTTTAACTTGTGTGTTACAAAAAAAGGATACAAGGATATATATAGACAGAAAACCTAGACAAAAGAGATACCGTAAGGGCCCATAGGCTTAATGGGCCTAAGTAATTATATATCGCATTTACATTCTAACACTCCCCCTCAAGCTGGAGCATAGATGTTAATCATGCCCAGATTGTTACAAATAAGAGATTCGCGAACCAGGTAATGCTTTGGTAAAGACATCAGCAAGTTGTCTTCCTGTTCGAACAAAGGGAGTTGAGATGATTCCATCTTCTAGCTTTTCACGATTGAAATGACAGTCAACCTCGATGTGTTTTGTTCTTTCATGAAACACGGGATTGTTTGCAATGTGGATAGCCGCCTCATTATCACAATATAGGTTCATGGGTTTAGATTGAGCAAACCCAATTTCACCTAGCAGATTATGCAACCATATCAGCTCACAAGTGGTTTGGGCCATAGCCCTGTATTCAGATTCAGCACTTGACCGGGAAACGACATTCTATTTCTTGCTTTTCCACGAAACTAGATTCCCTCCAACCAACACACAATAGCCTGTCGTAGACCGCCTAGTAGTAGGATCCCCATTATAGTCGGCATCTGTGAACCCTTCTATGACATGATGACCGTGATTTTGATAAAGGATACCAAGACCAGAAGCATCCTTTACGTACTTCCGTATATACCTAACATCGTCCCAATATGGAGTTCTCGGAGATGACATAAACTGACTTACTACACTCACTGGAAACGCGATGTCTGGACGTGTAATCATCAGGTAGTTTAGCTTTCCCACAATTCTTTTGTACTTTTCTGGATCCTCTAGTAGATCTCCATCGTCCACTTTCAATTTCATATTTGAAATCATTGGGGCCTCACAAGGATTGTTTCAATCATTCCAGAGTCATTCAATATATCCAAACAATATTTCCGTTGAGACAAACATATCCCTTTCCGAGTACGAGATACTTCAATTCCCAAGAAGTATTTTAAAGGACCTAGGTCCTTTGATTGAAACGAGACCCAAGGAAATCTTTTCGCTTCTTGATCCCAGTCTCATCACTCCCAGTAATCACAATGTCATCAACGTATACCACTAGTAGAATGCACCCGGAAGATGACGAAGTAAAGAACACAGAATGATCATAAGAGCTCCTTCGTAAGCCGAACTCAGTCACTACGGCATTAAACCGTCCAAACCAAACACGAGGGGATTGCTTTAAACCATACAATGATTTACACGGTTTACAGACTCTACGAGACTCCCCCTGAGCAACAAACCCGGATGGTTGCTCCATATAGACTTCCTCATGTAAATCACCATGCAAGAAGGCATTTTTCACATCCACTTGGTGTAGTACCCAGTCGTAAGTTACGGCTAATGAAACAAATAGGCGGATGGAGGGTACCTTGGCCACAGGAGAAAATGTCTCGTGATAGTCAACCCCATAAGTCTGAGCATATCCTTTGGCTACCAATCGGGCTTTCAGATGAGCCACGAGTCCATCTAGATTAACTTTCACCGTGAATACCCATTTACAACCAATTGCCTTTTTGAGTGCAGGTAACTCTACCAAATCCCTGTATCATTATGATCGAGAGCATTCATCTCATCAATCATAGCMTCCCGCCATCCAGGATGGGCCAAAGCTTCACCAACCGTTTTAGGAACAAATAAAGAATCAAGTGTAGAGATCAAAGAAGGAGAGCGTGAAGAAAGTTTATCATAGGAAACAATAGAAGAAATAGGTTAAGTACATGAACACTTACCTTTCCGAAGAGCAATGGGGACATCAAGATTAGGAACCTGTGTATCGGAAGGTGGTGGATCACTCGGAGCAAGAGGATCATCATTAGGGGGATCTGCAAACGATGATGAATATGGTGTTGGGTCGGGATCTGATGTAGGTCGTTGCCGCCTATTATATACATGAACTATCGATGGTTTAGTAGGCTCTTGGGTCTGTGTCGAGTCAAGTGGGGTACTAGACTCAGGAACAGGTACGGTATACACTAACAAATCATCACTATCTCTTGGGTTGCAAGAAGTGGACATAGGAAAGAGAGGTATATTCTCATGGAATGTAACGTCTCGTGATACAATGTATCGATTAAGCATGGGGGAAAAACACTTATACCCTTTTTGAAGTCAAGAGTAACCAAGAAAGACACATTTCAGAGACTTTGGATCCAACTTAGTTATGTGAGGTCGGGTATCGCAGACAAAACAAGAACTACCAAAGATCTTTGGCTCGATAGGAAACAATGCTTTTGTAGGAAACAAAACTGAGAAAGAACTTTTACCATCCAAGACAACGGAAGGCATTCGGTTGATAAGAAAGCAAGCGGTAGCAACCTCATCATCCTAGAAATAGTAGAGCCTGAGCCACCTCTAGGAGATGACGATTCTTTTGTTCCACAACCCCATTTTGGGTTGGTGTGTCAACACAAGAAGACTCATGATGAATGCCATTTTGAATCATATATGACTGAAATGTTTGGGACAAATATTATTTTGCATTATCACTACGAAGAGTTTGAATGGAGACTTTTAACTGGGTTTTAATCTCAGCATAGAGTGAACAAAAATGTGTGTACCTCATATCGATTTTTCATAAAGTAAAGCCAAGTAGTGCGGGAGTAATCATCAACAAACATAACAAAATACTTAAACCCAAGTTTTGAAGTAACAGGGCATGGTCCCCAAACATCAGAATGAACCAACTCAAATGGGGATGAGACCCGCTTATTATACACTCTAGGACTTAAATGAATACGTTGATGTTTGGCAAACTGACAAGACTCAAACTGTAGAGAAGGTAAATAAGAAAACTCAGTACACAACTTCTTCAGATTCTGTAAAGATGGATGACCTAATCGACAATGAACTTCAAGTGGAGATGATGAGCTGGAACAAGTCAATGAGGAAGGTACTTGATGTTCAAATATGTATAGGCCATCAGTCTCCCGCCCTCTACCAATAATCCTCTTCGTCGACAGATCCTGAAAGACATAGAAATTAGGAAAGAGAGACACAACAATTTAAAGCACATTGACTGATAATGAATTGAATGAGAAATTAGGTAGGCTCAATACAAGAGATAACGAAACAAACGGGGTAAGATCGACGGTGCCAGAACCAAGGACGTGTGGTAGACCCGTCAGCAATTGTGACATGTGATGGAAATTTGTGTTTTTATTGACATTAGAGAAGATGGTGGGATTACCCGTCATGTGATCTGAAGCACCTGAATCAATGACCCATTTGGAGGCAGAAGATAATAGGCACGTACTAGAGTTACCTGTCCCAGCAAATGCAGTAGTCGGAGCAGTGGAATTCTCAGTCCCTAAAAGTCGAGCGTATTCTTCTGCGGGTATAGTAACAGTACTATCTGAGGTAGAGGCCAAGGCAGAGGCAACGTGCGCTGATGAACTCCTCGGATGTCTGGCCAAGAGCTTCTTACATGTGCGCTTGGTGTGACCTAACTCATGGTAGTAGTAACACTCAACATTATCAGAATATGGAATAATAGCCTGTGAGTCGGTTGTTTGGTCACTGTGGCCACCTCTAAAGCCACCACGTGACCCCTACGAAATCCTCCTCGATAGCCACCACGAAATCCCCCTCGACCAACCGGAGCATTGTTGTGATCAAAAGTTTGAGAAGGCTGAAGATTCTCATTCCTAAGAAAACGGGCAAATGTTTCTTGAAGAGAAGGAATAGCATATTCATTCAAGAACTGAGATCTGATCGAGTCAAATTTTGGTCGCAAACCGGTCAAAAAACTGATAACAGCCACTTATTCCCTCTGGGTCTGCATTGCTTTGTCATAGCACTTAATGGAAGAAGAGAGTTAAGCTCCTCATACACTTTCTTGAACCCCATGACATAAGTAGTGAGTGATCAGTCCTATTGTTCTCCACAATGAAAGGACTTAGAAACACTATAGATTCGAGAGATGTTACTTTGTCCATAATACAAAAAATAAAGATAATCCATAGTTCCTTCACATATTCACAGTGACTAACCAGAGACGAAACAGAAGGCTTAATAGTATTGATCATTTGCAAGTACAAACGAGCATCAGTTTGGAACCATGAATCAGAACCGTTACCTTTAGGAGGATCCGATGTGAGATGAGAAGCCATTCCCATTCTCCGGAGATAGATACGAAGAGTTTTGCTCCACTCAAAGTAGTTGGAGCCATTAAGTTTGTTGTCAGTGAGCTCAATATTTACCGGAAGCATCTCGGGTACACGTAAACTACTGTTACTGTCCGATGTTTTGTCTTCTCCAGTCATCTTCCAATAAATCACAAACCAGAAGAGAGAACGTAGAACTTAGGTCGAACAATAGCAAACCAAAAAGCGAACGATGCAATCAAAGGGTGCCAAAGAAATCGACGAACAAAAAACTTCCAATCCAAGGAAACTGCAGCAAACCGAAGCAAACAGCCGCAAAACGAATTGAATCCTTAGCTTGGACTCGGGCAGCAAGCAAACAGCAGCAGCAAAACTTGCTGTAGCTCAAACAGCAGCAGAAAGCTTGCTGTCGACCAAAATAATCAAGCGAAACAGCCTCAAATCACAGCAGCACGAAACAGCACCCAAACGCAAACAGATCTGAAGTCGTGAGGAAGAAAAACACGCCCAGATTTGGATTAAAAAAAACGGCAGCAACCAGATCTAGACAGCAGCAAATCGTAAACTAAAATGCCTAGGATCAAGAACCCTTGCTACACAAGAAACCCTAAAAAAACAAACCCTACTAGCCGTATCTTTGAAACACGACCAGATCTGAGAGTTTGCAAACAGCAGCCACAAGGAACAGATCACAGGGATAAACCGAAGCCCACAAACAACCAGCAAAACCAATCCCAAACAAGGAAGAAACCGAAACTAGAAGAACAAGAACCCTAATCGAAGAACAAAAATTTCGATCCGCGAAACCAGTGATTGTTACGAAACCGAGCTCTGATACCATGTAATTAGGGATTATATTATTGTTTAACTTGTGTGTTACAAAGAAAGGATACAAGGACATATATAGACAGAAAACCTAGAAAAAAGAGAAACCCTAAGGGCCCATGGGATTAATGGGCCTAAGTAAATATATATCGTATTTACATTCTAACAAAAATGAATCCCATGCCTTTATTAATCTTATTTCAGCTACATGATAAATTAAACCAAGATCTTTATTTTCAGATAAATTGCTTGATTGGTAAAATCTAAAAACAACCCAATAAGGACAAGAATCTCATCCAACCATCAAAATTCTGCCCAAGGAAACCTAGGCAGGGAGTAGTTGCTATGACCAGATTCTAGCAACACTTGTCATCAAAGGCTCTTGCATACGTTATGCATAGCATCGTGTATTTGTCACTGTACCCTAAACTCACACCAATTTAATCCTCAGCATGATAAACCATAAAATTACTGAATATTTGAGAGTGTTTGTTTATAAGTATACCTTTGAACACAGCTTGATTGCTTCCTGGTAATCATTCAGTTTGAGGCTACAAGCTGCACCATTCAACCAACATGAAACCCTTAATGATTTGACAAGCTTTTGAACATCATCCCCAAGCAGCCCTTCTTCACTAACATAATCCACTGCCTAAAACACAAGGATATAAATAGTAATAAAATAAAGTGCATTTAAATTATATCACTTCAACAGATATTAACTATAATTCTACCTTGTCATACTTTTTAGCCGCTCTTTGATATTTGCCATTTTTGAACAGTACATTTCCTTCTTCCTTTTTCTTCCCAGCTTCCTCGATTCTTTCATGATTAGCCATCTCCCATGGAGCTTTTTCCTGGCAAGTTGTTACAAGATGAGATAAGCAGTCATGAGAATTTGGTAAACACAAGCGAACGTCTACCGTGCAAATATTCTATCAACACCAATGATTAGCAAAAGAAATAACGATTAATCGGGATGTAACCTAGCTTCCATGAATCCATACTTGGTAAAGTTTTACATGATATTACAAAAAATTGATCAGTTATACAGGGTAGGAGTTAATTTGGTCTGAGGTCAGATAGTGAAAAGCTAACAAGTGAACATAAAGAGGACATCTTCTGCACGTGATCATCAGGAATACCTGTTTATATGGACAAGAATATTCAAGGGCGGGAGTGCGTGAGGGCAATATAGGCTTTTAGTGGCAACAAACTACATCAAGCATGGTGTTTGATGGGGCAAGGGGGTTAAACACCATACAACTAGGTGGGGAACCTACGGAGATAACCGAATTATTTTTTTATTGAACACTTGCAGAAGGGTATTAGGGTATCAAGAGCGGAAGCCAAAAAATTTGTGGAAAGAGACGGCAATGACGCAATATGCTATAAAATGTAGAAACAAGATGGTCAGAGAAAGTATACATCATACAAAATACACTTGTGTTTGGACAAAGAGGCACAAATGGGTATTATGAAAAGATCATTGCAAGAGCGTATTGTAACATACAGAAGTATATAATAACCAAAAGATAAAAGCAGGGTAAAGAACATGTAGAGTTGTACTTGTACAAGACTCTAGGAACAAAATAAGGGGGGTTGTATACAAGTTGGCTAAGAAAAGGGAAGGGAGAATTGGAGACAAGTTCCATCAAAAGCATTAATGGCGAGAAGCAAAGACTAGTCAAAGATCATTGACTGAAGGAGAAGCAATCGCCAAGAACAATGAAATTATTGAAGTGTTCTGATAGCCGTTGGAGAGGTAGATGTAATATGGCTCAAAAGATTGTAAGAAAGAGCATCTTGGGACTAATCTACATGAACAAATTTCTATGCATTATATGAGCCAAACAAGGAAACAAATCATCATGAAATTGATGATTTCCTTTCAAATAAATAACTATAACGTCAACATTGAGTGTTTAATCATGTTGCTTAAGTTATTGAGAAGCTCATGAATGTCATACACGATGATATACCATGGTATATATTTTTCACCCATATTGTGGTGAATATTTAGATTACGCAAAGTGCTAGTATAAAATTGGGGGTACAAAGAAAGACCTATGAATATAAATGCCTAACACCAATCCGTAAATAAAGTACACAAAGTGAAATTCTAACAATGGATAGAGAAGATGATGTAGGCATGTCCCAAGCACAAGCAATTAGACTTTTTGATGTATATGGGAATGACATAATATACAAAGCACACTACCAGCAATTTGATTAAGGGTTGAAAATGTGGTAAGCATGTCTAAGAGATGTTCTAGATGGGATGTTTTAAAAAAAACTTAATATGAGAGAAGAGGTAAGGAAGGAATGAGCATGATGGAAAATTATGTTAACCTTGGACTATCGAACTTGAACCTAACAAGGTGAGAAAAAAGAACACGGTAACACGCATTAGAAAGTTGGCAAATAAGGTGATCAAGGGAAGTAGGAATGAGATCAAGGACAATTGGTTGTGGAATGAGGAAGTATACACAAGTAATAAAATTGGATGCATGGCTACTAGCCTAGGCAACAAGTCGTGGATAAAAGGCTTATGGTTGTTTGAGTGTAAAAGGTCCACAAGGTCAATTAAAGTTAGGAAAGTACGCAAAAATTAGCATATCTCACATGTTAAACTTGGATGTGTGTTCACATTAAAGTAGATAAAGATATCCAACGTAGGCACCAATTTAATGATAGAATCATGCACCAATGCTTGAAGAATAAAAAAGACCCATGTGATTTAGAATAAGCATGTCGTGATGACGAGGGAAGAGAGCGGCAATCAACATATATTAATAGGTTCTCTTATGGTGCCTCTTTCACCTTTTTGATCCTATAAGCATTTTTTAGACGAAAGGGTCATTGGCCTAGCGGTATCCGGATTACTGGTAGAGCCTAGACTCCTGGAGATGGTTCAAGCCTCACCCAAGGGAAGAAGTGTGCATGAGTATTTTCCATGTATAAATATTACATACTTCAAAAGAAGTATAAACTTTAGCCCATACCAACTAATTCAAAGAAAATCCTTAGTTAGGTAGAGCCCTTTTTGAATGGCACAAACTTAAGATACCCAAGGGAAGAAGTGTGCATGAGTATTTGCCATGTATAAATATTCGTCAAGGTATTACTAAATTTCCACATCAAGACCAAATCAGTAAATCAGGAATAGGAATCTAAAAGAACATGCAGTCGACAATTTTAGGAACATAAACAAGAATCTTTTCTTTGAATGGCACAAACTTAAGATACCCTTTTTGTTACTTTTCTTCTTTAGTCTATAGTTTGTAACTTTTATCATGTGATTCGGGATTTTATCTCGACTTCATACCTTCTTTAGTCTAGTTTGTAACTTTTATCATGTGATTTGGAATTTTGTCTTGACTTTACACCTACATCTATTTGAGCTTGTATAAATTTTTGGACTAGAATGCATATAATACATATCTTTTGTTAAGACTTACGGGTATAATATGAGCAACCTCGTGATGTACTCTCTAGCATCCAGACTCTACATGTCCTGTTGCCACCTAAATAAGTGTGTTTGTCACCAGAGAAGCATATGGTATAAATTGAATCAAATTTTGCATTATGTACCGATCCCAAGCCTGTTAGGGTTTAGGGTTGTTATAAATAGGGGAAAGAAAGGAGAATATGGTATCGATAAAGATATTGAGTTTGTCCTTGGAGAGTCTGGCCTCTCGAATAGCTAGTTACCTATCCTGTTCTTGTTAATCAGGTATATGGCTACTGTTTCTTCTACATTACTTTTATTTTCGTTGATTAGTAGATCTGGTTCTTATCAAATTGGTATCAAAGCCTTCGATCCTAATTGACCATGGTATCAAAGAATCAAGGAGAACGCATCGATGTGCTGGAGGAATCCGTTCAAGCGATGAGAGCCGATGTTCAAGCGCTTTACAATCGCGAGGCAGGGAACACCAAACGAATTGACGATTTGGACAAGGGAATTCAAGCGATCATTGGCAAACAGGATTTGTTATTCCAAACGGGATCCAACAATTCCACTCAAACCGGGTGTACCAGAGGTTCGTTTCAAGGTTCTGGCCGATTGGAGATTGCGTCAGGTGGAATTACTAATGCTTAACGGAATCAATCCTGATGGATGGATATTTCAGGCTGCACATTACTCGGCTCTTTAAAGCTTCGAAAAGAAGGAAAATAGACACCCAATTCTGATATGGGAGGATTAGAAGTCACAACTCATCAACCGTTTCCGATTAACAGACGGCGGTTCTCCCCTTGAACAACTTCTAGCCCTCCGACAAACAAACAGGTACTATTCTCGAGTTTCGTCATTACTTCGAACTCTTAGCATCCTCTTTATAGGATCTCCCGGAGAAGGTATTTGAAGGTAACTTTATGAATGGACTCAAACCGAGCATTCAGGCTAAAGTTCAATTATTACGGCCACAAGATCTGGCCCAAATTATGGAGACTGCCCACTTAGTTGAAGACAGAAATTCCCAAATGCCTGGAGTACCAGTGGTTCTTATAAACCTTACCATAATTTTTCACCTTCGATATTTCACACAACTCCGACTCAGCATTAATGTTACAAGTGTTCCATCTACGTTGGGAAAAGGTTCAGGCAACCCCCTTACAACAACCATCTGGACCGGAATCCGGAAGGACTAGAAAATTAACCGAGGAAGAACTCTGAGATAAGAGGGCGAGAGGCCTTTGTTTCCGCAGTGACGAAAAGTATTGAGTCGGGCACAAATGTAAGAACAAAGAGCTACAAGTGCTCCTACTGCAGGATGATCCCACCCAAGAACAGGATGGGGAACTCAATTAACTCCATTTTGATTTATTCCCACCATGAGGACAAGGTGGTTCTTTGGGGGGCGGGGTAATGTTATGTACCAACCCCAAACCCAAGCCTTTAAGGTTACTAGGGCTGTTAATAAATAGGTGAAAGAGGGGGAGAATAGTGCATCAAGAAAGATAATGAGTTTGTCCTAGGAGAGTCTAGCCTCTTGAATAGCTAGTTACATATCTTTTTTCTTGTTAATCAGGTATACGGCTACTGTTTCTTCTACATTACTTTTATTTTTATTGATCAGTATATCTGGTTCTTATCATTTTATTCTTATAAATACTCGAATCTCGTAATGGTTTTCGTATTATATCTAAAAGAGATTATTATATATATATATATACATATAACATCAAGAAGCCTAAAGAGGAAATACCAACACCACTATAAGGAAAGGTAATCAAAACTTTACTATATTTAACACTTGATAGGAATTCAAACAATTTGGAAGAATGAAAGGATTAAAAGGCAAGAGAAATCAGCAATTGATTATTAACGAAATTGGAACTTACCATAGAAAGAACAAACACAACTCCAGGGAAACTTCCCTCTCTCAAAGCCACAGCTAAGAGCCTAACTCAATTAAAAAGAAAAATCACAATGACCACATGCTACCCTTCATTCCAGCGATTATTAGACACACTTTCAATCTGAGATAGCTAATTGGGCCCAGCCCTATCTTCCACTCTTTTGGGCCGTCTGGAATAAACATTCAACACTTTGGGCTTGGGTAAAGATTGGATCAGATTAGATGGATCCGTATCATTACTCCCTCCTTCCAATAAAGTCGTCCTCAAGACTTGTATCCGGAAATTGACCCTTGATTACGTTTGCATCCTCCCACATCGCCTCTTCCCGAGACTGCCCCTGCCAACGTATTAGCCATTGCTCCACTGATTTCCCATCTTGTACAACTGTTCGTACCGCATAAATCTCTTTGGGAGACGGTAAATCTTTGTCATCTAATTCTAGCTTAGGAGGTAAAACTTGGGCAACCATAGGCGACAAAACAACTTTTTTTGGTAATGAGATATGAAACACAGAATGAAACACCATCTTGTACGACTAAGACTCTTCTGATCCGTATACACACAAAATTTAACCCCCAAAAGATATGAACGCCAATGCTACTAGGGCCATAATTTCTCTTTCATATGCCGACTTCGCTAAATTTTACTCACTCTACGCCTTACTGAAGTAAGCAATGGCCTATGTTACTGCATCAAGACTGCCCCGATGCCCCGTCCCGAAGCATCGCATTAGATTGTGAAGGGAATCAAAAAGTCCGGTAAGGCCAACACCGGAGCTGTGACCATGGCTCATTTCGACTCATCAAAGGCTGTTTGAGCTTCCGTATTCCATCCAAAAGCATCCTTGGTTAAATCTGTCAACGGCTTGGCAATACTACCCTAATGACGAATAAAGTTACGGTAGTAACCCGTAAGGCCCAAAAATCCACGTAGCCCTTTTAGTTGTTTCGGAACTGGCCACTCCAACAAAGCCGAGATCTTCTTAGGATCCATTACCACTCCTTGGCCGGTAATAATATGTTCCAAATAATCAATAGAAGTTTGTCCAAACGAACCTTTTTTTCGATGGACCACAAATTGATTAGAGAATAAAACTTGAAGGACCATGCTCAAATCTTTCAAGTGTTGGGACCACGAAGAACTGTAAATCAGGATATCATCAAAGAAATCACAACAAATTTCCGTAGATAAGGCCGAATGATGTCGTTCATAATGGCTTGAAAGGTGGCCGGCGCATTAGTGAGGCCAAAGGGCATCACTAGGGAGGTGTTTCGGATTGCTTATTTAAAACAACTTATGTTTTTCTACAAAAGCACTTATCAACTTATTATAAGTCAGAAGGTTTAACTTCTTCAACAACTCTTTATTATCTGTTTGACACCGGTATAAGCTGTTTATCCAAACACTCAAAAGCGCTTATTACCGGTGCCACACTGAAATAAGCAATCCCAAACACCCCCTAGATACTCATAGTGGCCATCGTGGGTACGAAATGCCGTCTTCTCGATGCTGTCGGGTTTCATGTGAATCTGATTATACCCCGATTTCAGGTCTAATTTCATAAAAAAAATGGGCTCCCGTCAATTCATTGATGAGTTCTTCGACAACCGGAATCGGAAATTTGTCAGGAATGGTGGCCTTGTTGAAAGCACGATAGTCTACGCACATTCGCCAAGAGTTGTCTTTCTTTCGAACTAAAATGACCGGGCTCGAGAAGGCACTTTTACTAGGACGGATCATTCCTAAGGAAAGAAGTTCCTTCACCTTCCGTTCAATCTTCGCTTTCTGAATATGCGGGTACCGGTAAGGACGAAGACAAATTGAGGAAGTAGGGATACTAACGAAATGCCATGATAATCGAGTAGGAGGGAGACCCGTTGGGTCGTGGAAAACAACCGCAAATTGATCAAATAGGCATTGTAAATCAGCCTGTTGCTCCTTGGATAACATATCGTCCCGTTTATCAGAATCCATGTGTAAACCAACCGGTAAATCATTACGAGGTTCTTCCAAGGATAAACAAGTATGAAGGGAAGCTTGCTTTACCTCCGAATCAAATAACCCTTGGATACAAACTGATTTTCCACCCAACGAGAACCGCATTGATAGATTTTTCCAATTATGCACCACCTCTCCCAAGGTTTTTAGCCACTCCATACCCAAAACTAGGTCTAAATGACCCATTTCGAAGAGCAAGGCATCCACCAGAAAATCACAGCCATTAATCAACACTGGTAATTTTAAGCACCTTTGGTTCACAGAAATCGTATGCCCATCTCCCAAGTTAATATTCATACCAGAGAAAAATTGAGAAGATATTCCCAACGTCGTGACCAATTTACGAGAAACAAAATTATGACTTGCCCCACTATCCACCAAAATTACAATCGGTATTCCCGAAATAGCCCGTTCGATCTTCAAGGTTTTGCCCCCGGAATTAGCCGTAGCTAAGGATCCCTGAAACTCCAACACTGTACACAACCCGGTCGGCGGTGATTCCTCGTTGTCACCCAAACTATCTTCAGACGCATCCATGGTTCTGATTTCACCACCATCATCAACCATTTCATCATTAGCCAACAATAGAACCCTTAATTTACCTTCCGAACATTTGTGAGCTGGACGGAAAGCCTGACCACAACGAAAACATAGACCCTTTTTTCGACGATCCTCCCATTCAGTACGAGTAAGAGAACGAAAAACCTTTATTCCGATTTCCTGCAGTCGACGAATCGGAGAATGGGACTGGATTGGGCCGTGTAGAGGAAACAAATCGATTTGGCTCTGATCGATTAGACTCAAATCGTGACGTTGGGCCTTTGTCATTAAGCCCTCTGCCCAGTACTAACAGGTCCTTTAAAATCAGGCCGGCCCAAGGAATGCTTCAGATCTGGTCGTAAAGTCAATCCAGAACCACTCCCATTGTTCTGATAGCGAAATCAAGACTGGGAAACACTAATCGCCAATGGACGCAGCATTTCCTCAACGCCTTTGGCCAAATACATGGAGTCCAGACGAGATTGAGGGCGATGAAGTCGCACCCAACATTTAACCTCATCATGTAAACCCGCGATGAAGTATCCCAAGGCTTGGGACTCCAGTAAACGAGGAACTAACGACAATAGATATTCAAAATCTTCGATATATTCATGAATGGAATTTACCTGTTAAACTGTTGCCAATTGCTCAGAAGGATTTTGAATCTCCAAATCGCTGAAGCGTTGTAGGAGCTCTTTAGTAAATTGATCCCATGATAATGGCACTTAAATCTCCCTCATAATGGTAAACCAGTGTTGAGCGACCCCTACCATGCTCAATTGCGCCAGTCAGATACGTAGCTGTGGAGAAATCCCATGGATCTCAAAGTAGAGTTCCGCCTTTTTGATCCATCCTTGAGGATCGAAACCAAAAAACCTAGGCAACTTCACCTTCTTTGTTGCCCAAGAAAGGTGATAGTTCGATAATTCCTCCTCCCTTACCAAAGGAAATGTTGGATTTCTTTTGAGAGAAGAAATCCGATTGATCCTCCTCAAAAATACTGGATCCGATGGCTTACCTTGTTGTTTCATCCAATTCATCACGAATTTGCAAAACTCAGCCTGTTCCACTTGATCCAATTCCATATAATATATTGCCGATTTGATCTCAGTCATATCTGATTGGAGTTTCTGAATCTGTTCCTCATGATGATCCAATCGAGCTTGTTGAGAACGAGTTTCCATGGAGAATTCCGGCAGATCAATGGCAGGTCGGACCAATGATAGGAATTCACACAATTTGGAAGAATGAAAGGATTAAAAGGCAAGGGAAATCAACAATTGATCATTAACGAAATTGGAACTTACCATAGAAAGAACAAACACAACTCTAGGGAAACTTCCCTCTCTCAAAGCCACAGGTAAGAGCCTAACTCGATTAACAAGAAAAATCACAATGACCTCATGCTACCCGCATTCCCGCCATTTATTAGACACACTTTCAATCTGAGATAGCTAATTGGGCCCAACCCTATCTTCCACTCTTTTGGGCCGTCTAGAATAAACATTCAACACTTTGGGCTTGGGTAAAGATTGGATCAGCTTATGGATCCGTATTAACACTCCTCTTCAAGTTGGAGCGAGAATGTTAATCATGTTTGTTGCAAATAAAGTCTATTTGAGTTTTCCCCAATAGCTTCGTGAGAATGTCTGCAAGTTGTTGTTCAATATTGGGGCTTCGTGAGAATGCCTGCAAGCTGTTGTTCAATCTTGATGAGGATCATATAGGCTGGAAGAGCAAGTTTGAGAGAGCCCTACGCACCACAACTGAAACGACTCAAGACGCTCAAATCCATCCAGGACAGTCTCAATTCACAAAGGTTCAGATGAAGTAGCTCCTAAAATTGCTTAAAACTAGACTTGTCTCTTCTTCTTCTTTCCCATCTTGTGCCTATGTGCAATCTCATAAAAACTACCCATTCATCTTCTCGTGTGTACTTACAAAATACATCAGCCTAGATCATTGATATGATTCAGGGGCATCTGATCACATGACTTCTTGTTCAAATCTCTTTAATTCTTATAAGCCTTGTGCAGGAAATACAAAGGTGTGAAATGCTTATAGCACCTTTTCTACAATAGTAGGAGTCGGGGATATAAAAGTATCATCAGCCTTCATTCTTTCTAGTGTCCTACATGTTCCAAAACTCTCTTGTAATCTCATCTCTATTCATAAACTCACTGCTGACTCAGTTGTTATGCGTTGTTCTCTCCTTCCAATTGCATTTTCAGGACCTAGATTCAGGGCAGATGATTGGACATGTTGATGTGTGATGGACTCTACATACTAGATGAGAGAATTCACTCAAATAAGGCTACCAAGGAGACTTCTTGCTTCAACACCACATCTGATTTGAGTAACAACGAGATTTATTAATGGCACTTTAGACTAGGACATCCAAGTTTTCTTATTTAAAACATTTGTTTCGTGTGTTATTTGGTAATAAAAATCCCTAATCCTTTCAATGTGAGATTTGTGCGTTAGCAAAACTACACAAAATTACGTATCATCCACAACCATATAAACCATCTATGCCTTTTGCTTTAATACATAATGACATATGGGGTCCTTCTAAGGTCACTACGTGCCATGGGAATAGATGGTTTATTACCTTCACAGATGATCATACAGTATGTTGGGTCTATTTGCTAAAAGAAAAATCTGAAGTTGAACATGTTTTCAAAATATTATATAACATGATTCTAACTCAGCTTGGTACTAAGATTCAAATTCTTAAAAGTGACAATGGTAGGGAATATGTTACTAAAACTCTTCGGAATTTTTTAGATGCTCAAGGCGTAGTTCAGCAAAGCTCATGCGGTAGATACTCCACCACAAAACGGCATATCCGAAGGAAAAAACACCATATCTGAAAGAAAAAATAAGAATCTTCTTGTTTACTGTTTCCAACTGAAATACCAAAATATTTATTGGGAGATGCTCTTTTGCATGCTACTTCTTGAATGAACCGAATGCCTTCTAAAGCTCTACAGTTTCAAACACCCACATTTGTAAGTTCTTTTCCAAAGTCACGTTATTTCATTCCATGCCTTCAAAAGTTTTTGGTTGCATTGTGTTTACTAAGAACACCAATATCAACCTCTGCAAATTAGACCACAAAGCCCTCAAATGTGTTTTTGTAGGAATCGCACCAAATAAAAAAGGGTTTAAATGTTTTCATCTAAACACGGGGAAAATGTTTGTTACCATGGATGCTAAGTTTTTTGACAATATTCCATTTTCTAATTCTTGTCTTCCAAGGCAGAATAAAAAAGAAGACTTGATTTTCATCTAGCATTTTCATCTACATTTGAGCCATCTACATTCGACTCAAATTTCAAAGATTGTCCAATCTTTGAAGATGAGGGAAATGTAGATGTTCCAATGGTTGAACATGTGGAAAATGTAGATCATATTCCAATAGAACCAACACTAGACCAAGAAAATGAATATAATATTCCTGAAGAAACTGAAGTACCATGTGAATCTCAACAAGTTACTCAAGAGAATTGTGGTGAACAAGAAAAAAAACAATTTGGAAAAGTGTATGAGCAAAGATTCCCTCCAAACAAAGAGTCCAACACTAAATCAGCCCTGATTCCAAACCAAGGAAGGAACCATCTCTTGGTAAGTCATGTGATCTGAATATTCCAATAGCCTTGAGAAAAAAAAATGTGCATGTGTTAATATCCTATTTCCAGCTACATCGTCTTGCTCAAACCTCTCACCTAAATACCTTCCACTTCAAATGTGTCCCAAGTTTAAATCCCCAACACTATACATGAATCTCTAAAAATTCCAGAATGGAAAAAGGATGTTCTAGAGGAATTGAGTGCTCTTGAGAAGAATCAGACGCAGTGTGCTGAAAATCTTCCAAAAGGTGCACCCACAGTTGTAAGTGGGTATTTACTCCAAAATTTAATGTTGATGGAGCCTTTGGAAGATATAAAGCAAGGCTAGTAGCCAAAGGTTTCACACAAACTTATGGCATTGATTATACAAAAACCTTTGCTCCAGTTGCAAAGTTGAATACAATAAGGATTCTACTTCCAGTGGCAGCAAATCTTGATTGGCCAATCAGGCAATTTGATGTAAAAATGCCTTCTTGAATGGCAAACTAGAAGAGAAGTTTATATGTTGTCACCACCTGGATTTGAAAGTAACTTTGGTACAAAAGTGTGTAAATTAGAGAAAGCTTTGTATGGGCTCAAACAATCCCCAAGGGCATGGTTTGCACATTTCACTCAAGTAGTCAAAAGTCATGGATACAAACAGGACTTGATCATACTCTATTTACTCGATTTTCTTCAAAAGGTAAAATCACAACTTTAATAGTTTATGTAGATGACATACTCCTCACAGGTAATGATCATGAGGAGATGGAAAGAATGAAGGACTGCTTGCTAAAGAATTTGAAGTAAAGGATCTTGGAGAAATGAAATATTTTCTAGGTATGGAGGTTGTAAGTTCAAGTAAAAGGTATTGTGTTGTCACAAAGGAGATACATTCTGGATCTTTCACGAGATACTGGAATGAGTGCATGTCGACCGATAGATACTCCAAATTGACCCCAACAAAAGGTCGGATGCCATTGCTGGTTGATATTCATCATTACCAATGACTGGTTGGAAGGTTGGTTTATTTATTACATATACCGCCAGACGTTGCTTTTGTAGTTAGCATAGTGAGTCATTTTATGCATCGTCCTTACGAAGAACATCAAGAAGTTGTCCACAGAATTTTTAGATATTTAAAGAGTTGTCCAGGCAAAGGACTACTCTTTAGAAAATGAGACAACCAAACCATTGGAGCCTTTACTGATGCAAGTTGGGCAGACCCAAACATGAGCAAAAGATCTACATCGGGATATTCTAATTATG
Organism: Cynara cardunculus var. scolymus; assembly: GCF_001531365.2. Lineage (NCBI taxonomy): Eukaryota > Viridiplantae > Streptophyta > Magnoliopsida > Asterales > Asteraceae > Cynara > Cynara cardunculus. Next base: position 15,518 of record NW_020201298.1, on the reverse strand, counting down.
TATGGGGAAATCTTGTCACATGGAGAAGCAAGAAACAAAGTGTTGTATCCAGAAGCTGAATTTAGATCAATGGCAGATGGCATATATGAAATAATTTGGATCAAAGAATCTTTGTTGACTCACGGTTAAAAGTTGAGCTACCTATGAAGTTGTTTTGCAATAATAAAGCAAGCCATTAGAATCTCACAAAATCCGATCTAGCACGACAGGACAAAACACATTGAAGTGGATCGATACTTCATAAGGGAAAATTTGGAGAATGGGACTATCTGCATTGCATTCATTGCATTCATTCCATCCAAAGAGCAAATATCAGATATCTTAACCAAAGGGTATTAAGACCGACATTTGATCTTCTTATAGATAAGTTGGGCATGTATGATATATATGCACCAACTTAAAAAGGGAGTGTGGAATTGATATACAAAATATAATCCCTGATCTCTTGGGATTATATTTTCCTTTTGTAACAAATTTGGATATTTGTATAATCGGTAACAGATTTAATTGATACATGTATAGTTTGGTAAGTTTCCTTGTATGTTATCAAATCCCTTAAATTGTGGGATTATAGTTAGGCCTCTAAGCTGTATTTATACTCCTTTGTTTTTTTCAATGAGAATTACAACATAATTTCTCTGAAAATTCAAAAGAGATGCGTATATTTCATTATTTACATTCAATATTACCAAAAAATGAAGAGTGTGCGATAAAAGCAGGGTGTAATATGCCGAGACTAGAAGTCCTGTTAGTTGAAGTGTACATTTCATAACTGTCAGTCAGGCCACCTATGACTCGGGGAGACTGTTCGGTGATACAAATTGTTGATCCTCTCAGTGATTTGATGATCCTTTTTATCTTACGAAGTGTACTATCTTTTTATTCAGCTTCAGCGATCATCACCGGGTCTGTTCAGTGATCACTGAACATGTATTGTAATTCTCTCAGAGACAAGTATTCTTCAGGAAGACAAAACTCACACCACAGAACCTTCAATGATATCGAAGATGAAGCTGAAGATAGAGACAAGCAAGTTCGTGAACGGTGCGGTTATTAGTGATAACAAGTCTATCTACACTCTACACAAGTGTAAAATCTACTCAAGATTCAACGAACACTGAAGAAACCTCAGCATTATTCCAGTGTCAGCGATCAAATGAATCTTATTGAACAAGATTAGTTTTTGTCTTGTCCTTCTACACACAAAGGACAAAACCATATCTCTCAAAGTAAAGTACTGTACGGAGTCACTCTATTATCTCCAAGCGTGCTTACCTACTTTGTGAAAGACTACTGTTCATATATGGCAAAAGCCGTATGTGCAACAAAGGACAAGCTCACCTCTAGAAGCTTGTCACGTGTTTTGTACTGCCTGATTTGCATTTAATGCAACATGTATAGATAGCTGAGAAGCTCTTCCTTCTCAGTTACCACCTACAACCAGAAGAAGCAAACTGTTGCCAATAATTCTTACTTCTTGAAGATCAACTCTCTACCTAAGAGAGGCTTTTTCTCAAGCACAAGACTTCTTAACCTTTTCTTCTAACAAGTCTTTTCTTTCTTGCTTTCTGTATCTTGTGTGTTTCTTTGATTGTTTAGTTCTATATCTTATCTTTTCCGCAAACAATCTGTAAAATTCTGTATTGATCTTCTCTATCAATAAAAAAAATTTAAAAGTAAAAGTTGTTGTGTTTGTATTCATCATCTCCCTTCTACAAACTGTTACCTTTAAACTCTTGTAGATCCCGCTGGGACCAACACAAATACAACACTCTAAACCATAAAATGTAGCATATATGTTTTTTGGATGAATTAAAAGTGAATATGAAAAAGATATATATATATATATATATATATATATAATATTTGAAGGGGCAAGAAAGAAACCAAGAAACCTCTACACTACAAAACAAGGCACGGTGAACAAAACCACAAGACAAGAGAAAAAACATGGAACTATTGTGAAACTATAACAAATTAAAAAGTCGAGCCCTAAAATTAATCGAAACAAATCACCCAATATTAAATGAATGCGAAAATGGATTTTAATGGTCAGCAAATGGCAATGTAAGCAATGTCCAGCAATGAACCAATAATAACCACCCATGATAAATAGGGACAGAAAGAGTGATACTTGGATTTATACGTGGGAAAACCAAATCAGGAAAAGAAAAAACAGGTAGAGGATGCCGAGAAATGATCCATTCTATAGATTCATGATTCCAATGTTTGAAGGATGATCAACTTGGCTGAATAGAATAGTTCCCGGGAGTGTAATGAATGAGGATGTACCCTAAATAACCAACAACGATATTTATGTTATAGCACTAGGCCAGTAAACTAGGAGAGAAGCCCTTCAAGTAGACTCATGGGACTAGATACAATATAGATGATTTATTTTTGGACAGGAAGAACATCAAAAAAGAACATTTATGCATTTATGCCGAACTAATGTTTCCAACCTAGACCCAAAAGTTAGGCTACAATAGTTTATTTCAGCAATACATTCTACAAAATTACCACCTGCAATAAGCTGCAGATAAATAAGGCAATGCAAGACATGAAATGCATAACCTCTATAACTGAAGTACATAATCATATAAGGAAGTTTTGGTACCATAAAATACTCTGTCCACATAAATCAGACATAATGCATGCAAGAGGCTCCCAAATGCTACACAGCATAATAGAAATACAAACCTAATGGTATATGAGGGCTTCTCTGCTGATAAGTTACCTTTTCAAAGTCGATCACTTCAACTTCATAAACTAGGGTAGAAAATGGAGGAATTACAGCCAGATCACACATCACTTCTTTACTTCCATATCCATATTCGTGACCGATGGTCAATGTTGCCTTCTCCCCCTTCTTCATCGTTGCCACTGCTCGGTCTAAGCCAGCAATCACTTGTTCTGCAAGCATAGTTCTTTACTGTTTTTGACAACTAATATCAATTTACTGATGACAACCTAGCTATTAGCCTGCTATTAGTAAATTCACAATTCCTCACCACCAGAAAATGAATATATGGAGGGCATGCATCATCTATCAGCAATATAGAATGCACGCTTGAAGAGCAAAGTCAGGTGTTCTGACTGCCCTGAGTGTCAGAAAAACTAAACACTGGTTGGCACCCAGCTAAAGGAAGACATATTACACACTAACCTTCATCAGTAATGAAGCTTAATGAAGTCTCTCCATCATAACCTTTTTTCTCAAACACAGTTCCATTTTCTAGCATAGCTCTATACCTGACTACACACAAAAAAATAAGATCTGATTAGAATAACAAAACAAATATAAAATAGGATTTGAACGTTAATCATATAGTACTGGATATTAAAAAGAATCACACTGGTGCATATTCATGTGGGAGTGTCATGATATTTTATGTGTTTGTGTATATCTAGTCTTAAGTTCTTCATGTTTTATCCTTTCTTCACATAATCTTTTCCTAAAATCAGCACTCACAATGAGAACAATGTTGTCCATGGATATCCAGGAGGAAGATGATAACTCAATTCTTCGCATATAACATCACAACTTGGGTACTATAACCATGTAAAACATCGAGCCACAACTTGGGTCACTCGCATTTAGAAGTGTTAAAAAAGTGGGTTACGCGCCTATTTTGGACACAAATGTCATTTTCTAATCGAAAGATTATTTGTAAAGACATCTTTGGGTTTTTGTTTTCATCTGTGAGAGCTTTGTTCTGATATACCACTGGTCCACAACGAGATTTGGTGAATGGGAAATTGATCCACAAGGTTTCACCTTTGGGTGAAAGTTAGGTGTCAGAAGGGAGGTGTTCCACATAGGTGGAAAAGGGGAATGGAAGTGAGATTATATAAGATTCTTATTCCATGAAGTAATCTAGAGCTTATGCATAGCGCAGGGTACAAATCATGGATAGATATTGGCTTTGGACAACTAAACTTATATGTACGAGCTCCTCCTGTGGGTATGAATGTCATGCGCTTGACAACATAGTTCAACCCATGTTTTGCTACATTCTAGAAATTTCCAAGGCTCTCCATATTCGTAACTCCCAAGTGTTTGTCTTCCATAACCTCCATATGAAACCGGTAATATATGTTTTTGCTTGAAAGACACCCAACCGGAGATATACAAAAAACACCAACACAGCTTCTTTGCATTTGTTGTAAGATACAAAACAGAAAATAGAGGTAGAGATCAGGTATAGTTAAGTTCGCCAATTCTTCAAAAGAACCGTTTGGAGTTAGTGTATCCATGGAAACAAACGAACCAGTTGGGGTCGAATCTGTTCTTTTATTTTTCGGTTTGGTGAAACTATTTGGGAATTTTTGCTGAAATTTTACTAACAACTTCTGTATTAGAAAATTGTCATGTTCCAATACTTAAGAAAAGGAATTATATGCAGGCATGTGTAAGTACATCATTTACTGTTGATGGCATGTGGTGGAGAAGAATGCAAGAACAAAGCACAACTAAAGTAATAGTTCCGGCCAACCTCCATTTGGCTTGTGATGGAAGTAATTTGATATCATTCTGGCATCTAACTTCTCCAAGTCACTTTTCTTATCAAAAGAAGCTTACTGAATTTCAGCAATGGTGGACCTTAACATCCATCCATCTATATGCATATTGATTAATATATCACAATGTGCGAGATTGGTATACTTACTAATAACAGAAGCACCTTCATTTGCTGTGAGAGCTCCTTCGCCCTCTTTCAGTATTTTCTTCACCACCTTCAAATCATTGGTTACATCGACTACAGGCTTGAACGATAGCAATTCCAAAGCAACACGCAGCGCAGAATCTGGTGGAATGGGAGAGCATCCATTGGGTAGTGTGGTAACCCCTCCACCAAAAGCATCTGAATTAAAATGTTGGTATTTTTAGATTATAAACTGTTATGAATCTCATCTTCCTAGCATGAAAGAAATGGTTTAGCTTAAATCAAACAGAACTAACAACCAAAAATGATATTTAGAATGACAATAACTTTCATGTTATCAAATGTCAGTTCTCCTTAAGTAGTTAATTATAAATGACTATCATGTCACAAGACATAATCAACCTTCAAATTCCTAAGGCAAGAATAGTTACTCAGGGAAATAAACATGTCCTATAATGATATTAGCGATATGGAACCCAGGAATCCAAAGCCTTACACTGTGGTTGAACAATCAGATCCGCTTTTTCTTCTCTTGTCATGGTTTTGATTGCTTTTGGCAGTGCCATACAAAAATGACCTAGTATGAACACACAATAGGGGTTGGTTTAATAATAATTGTCATTCCTCTGAAAGATTTTGATTACATAAAAATTGTTAGAATAAAAGAAAGCAACAGCAAAAATATATTATTTACCATCTTTCAAGTAAAATTCAACACCCTCGTTTGGTGATTCAGCAACTGTAACACCATCAAGCAGCGTCACTACATACCTCACTGCACCAACCAACATCAGTGACTGATGAGATGTATTTCCTCATTACTTGTCAGCTAACAAGCCCTACTTAATGGAGAATATAAATTTAAAAAGGAGCATTGCAAAAGGAGTCTAAAGGACTACCTTTAACCTCATCCAAATCACCAGGTTGCCCTGTCTGTTCCCCTTTCTTCACTACTCTCTTAAGAATGCCACCATCCTTGCAGACATCTACTACTGTGATCCATGAGATGAGCTCTACCTCAAAGTAAATAAAAGAATTTGGAGGGACGCCATCTGTTCCTGCAGCTCCAAATCCTAACTGGGGAGGCAAAGTAAACAATGCTATTTCCCCTTTCTTCATGGTAAGAACTGCCTGATCGAACCCAGAACAGACTTGGTCTGATAAAGTCAAAAAGACAACAGATGAGATCAGCATTGAGGATGATCATTTAAATTGCAAAGTAAAATGACAGCAAGTCCATGTAAAATATGTTGGGGAGAAACAAATGGTAACATCCATGCTGTTCCATGGTGTTTCAAGTTGATTAGAGATAAAAGGATAAACGATGACTAAGTAAAGGTGTTCAAGATAGAAAATAGGTATATCATCTACACATATTTGTCATTCTTTACAGAAGACCACACAAACACACGAGGTCCATATCTATGCATGTAAAATGTACCCAAGGTTTTAAAAAGCGGAACCGGGACTCGAGGCGTTTTCCTTCCACGCCCTGAGGCGTAAGCCTCGAGGCTGTCTGAGGCGCAAGCCTCGAGGCGTAAAACAAATAAAATTCATAAATATTAATAGTAAGCAAAACATAATTCCATAACAAACTTTAAACGTCATAGATTCATAAAATACTAGTTATAAGTCTAAAAACATATCAATCTACAACTTATAGTTCCCCGTAGCATGATCAAGTTGTATAGCTCCACAATCGTATCCATAATCACTATCAATTTCATCTTCCAAATCCATAGAAAACAGAAAAATAATACAGAAAACTGAAAATAATATAGAAAATAAAAATAATACAGAAAACAGAAAAACAGAAAATATACAAAAATACCTACATAACACATTATACATATAGAAAATACATTATACATGATATTAGAACATATATACTTGACTGAAATATGTATAATATAATATAAATACATTATACATAAACTAAAAACATGAACACAAACTAAAAAGAACTTACTTTTTGGGTTGGCCTTTGAGATGAATATCTTCTTGAGAGAGGAAAAAGTTAAAAATGGAGGAGAAAAAAAAAGGGGGTTCGGAGAGGTATTCTCGGTGGAGAAGAAAATCTGAGAAGAAAGTAGGAGGAAACGACAAAAGTAGGATCAGGAAATTGAAAGGTAACATTTGTTTTTGATTGATAAGATAAAAGTACATCCTATAAAACGCTTCTTTGTACGTTTAAATTATAAAAGTATAATCGAGTGTTTGACTTTACTTAAAAAACACAAGTAATTTCAGGCATCTATTTTCAAAGAATCAAGGCAGCAGCAAACTGAGGCGTGCGCCTCAGAAACGCCTCAACGCCTCAAGGCACCGCCTCAACAATTGAGGCTTAAGCCTCGTCCAGGGACCATGAGGCTTTGCCTCATGAGCGGTTTTGGACCGCCTCGCCTCGAGGCATATGCCTCAAACAATTTTGGAAAACATGAATGTACCCACAGTGAATTGAGTAAAAGATCACAAGAAGAGGGATATATCCAAGTTTAAAAACTTCGAATACAAATATTAAATGTTTCTCTTATTGTACAAAAAAAATAACACATACCTTGTCAAATATTGATTGGAACATAAAGTTGGTTAAAAGATCTAAAAAGAATATTTGATCTTGATTGATTGACCATGACCTTTGAGAGGGCTTAAAGATGTAGAGTAGCAGACTATGTGCGGGGACCTATTACCTATAGACAACATAGCCGGGAGGAGGGGAGTTTAGAGGAGGTAGAGGGGTGGGCAAGGGGAAGGGTGTAGTATTGGCCCTTAGAGCCTCTCTATCAGCTATGCTATAGATGTTCTAAAATAGAGTATCAAATTAAAATTTCTAAAAAATTACATCCAACTACAACAGCTACTCTATTTTAACAATTATATCATTAACTATATTATTAAAATATTCAATACATTTAATAAAATATATTTCTCTCTCCTAAACACAATTTCAATATCTCCTATTGGTGAGAAAGAATTAAATATTGTTTCTCTCTCTTAAATATAGAGTTTTAGAGATCTCTACTCTCTCTCTCTTGTTTCTCTATTTTAGCATATGTTATAGCATAGCTGTTGGAGCAAGAATATACCCCAAATCTCCAAAAGCCCTATGTTAGGTAACTAAAGCCTTATGGTAGATGGAGATTTTCTTTAATTTTTCCTATTTCCATGTCTTATTTATGCTTTGTTTTATCGTTTATCTTATATTTCTCGTACTAGTTGCATGTTTGCATACACTCCTATGTTAGTATGCGACTTCTCTCACATGTCTCCTTGTTTTTATTGCTTTTGTTTTGCAAGCGGGGGTATTCACGGAAACCTCTCTACCCATAGGGTAGAGGCAAGGTCTGCATACATCCTACCCCCAGACCTTACCTTTATGGAATATACTAGGTTCATTTGGTTTGTGATTGGTCATGGTATGTCATCTAACACACGCAAGAAGTCAACAATAGAAAAAAGAAAAATCAGAAGAACTAGCACTAAGTGTTTCGAATAACCATTGGAAAAGAGAACTTTCACCGTCACTTTTTCACCAGCCTAGAACACAAAGAATCGAGTATTTTAAATAAATTAAAAATGTCAACATGCTAAAGCTCAAAATCACAAGCACGAGTTACCACAACAAAGGACCACCTAAATGAAGGAAAGTAAAAAAGTTATTCAGATCTTTTTACCAGAGACATAAGAAGCTCTAGATTCAAAATCACAATCAATGTGCCATGCCTGAAGAAAAGAAATACAAAAAGACAAAAAAATACATATTAAACAACAAACCTTGTCCAATCTTGAAGGTGAAGGGTTCCCCTTTATCTCTAGTGGAGATAAATGTAGTCCCATCAAGCAAAGTCCCCACATAATGAACTGAATCCATTCAAACAATCGAAAAAGGAAGTTATTATTAGCTAAAATAATACAAACACACTATAAATTCCCAGATATGGTATAGAAACTGCATTCGAATTAAACCTATTAATTTTCTACTGGAAACTCGATAGTGATATAGTTGCGAATTTAGCACCAATATGTGTAGTACCTGTTTACGAATTTGAATGCAAAAACAGCTTTTTCTCGAGAAATTATATATGCCAAAAGCAACTTCATTGGCCTTTCAAATCGAAGTGTGGCTCTAGTAGTAAACTTACATCATTTCAATTATAGACAAAGACACGAAACAGAGCTTACCGGTGGGTTCATCGCCACATTCAGGGGTTTCGAAACCAACACCACGGCGGAGGAGCTTCTTTTTTAATCCAGTGGAGTTGAAAACACGCTCCTCTCCAACTCTTAGAGGCGGAGCCGATTCGATCACTTCTCCTGGTTCTTCATCACTATCGGGGTCTTCGGCCATGTCTGAAATTTTTCGTCTTTTATTCTCTTCCACCATTGCAGAATAGAGATTCCTGATAAGTTGTGGAATTCTTTTGTCAATTATGTGCACACTGAATTATATTTAGCTGTTCCGACTGATGTAATACTGGAAAAGGAGAAGCTTGTAATTGAAAATCTAAGTTTCGATTACAGGAGTGGAGAGAGAGATTTTTATCTATGTTCTAAATGAAGTGAGAAGTGGTCGTCTACAAGTTACAACTAGACCGTGATGTTTTTAAGACCCGGCCTAAAACGATATATATACACACATTTATATGTGTTGGTGTTTTAAATAAAACCTAAAATAAATAAAATTTATATAAAGTAATAAAACTAGAAAATAAAGAAAACTATTGATATCAATTCTACAGAGCTTATCAATTATATGTGATGGGGAACTCAAGCCTTGAAGTCATAACGCGCCATAACGATGCCATAACGAGTTATTTAGAAGCATAATTTTTATAATATGAACATAATAAATTTATATAGAGGGTTGTATTTTCGTGAGAAGGTAACTGTTGATCATTTCTCTCGGTAATTTGATGATGATTCATTTTATCTATCGAAGTGTATTATCTTTGTATTCAGTTTCAGCGATCATCCCTGAGTCTGTTCAGTGATCGCTGAACATGTATTATAATTCATTCAGAGACCAATATACTTCAAGAAGACAAAACTCACACCACAGATCCTTCAGCAATGACGAAGACAGAAGCTGAAGATTAGAGACCAACAAGTTCGTGATCTGAAGCGTTTTTCAGTGATAACAAGCTCATCTACATAAGTGTGAAGTCTACACAAGATTCAGAGAACACTGATGAGACCTTCAGCGTCATTGTCTTTAAAATATTCGGATCAGAACTTGACAGAATTTCCCACCAATATAACGCACTTGACCGCAACCTGGATACAACAAACATCATTTTATCTTCATCCGCACTTTTACTGGTCTGTAAACTTAATTCAATTTCTTTAAGCCAACACATGGCTTTGATAGGATCACATTCTCCGGAAAAACTTAGGGGGTTTGCATGCAAGAAATATCTTGATATCTCCTCCTTTCTGTACTGAAGATAAATTGTGGTGCGAACATAGTCGTTACTGGTGTATTGGCTCCGGCTTCTTCATGAAAATTCGGGTTCCCTACTCCTTCTGTGTAGAATGCCCAGGCAAATTTATTAGATTTTCCTGAAATTTTCCTAGTTCAACTGTCAACATCTCCTAGGCAATAAACCCAGGGTCATGAGCATGACCTCTACCCCTTGTTTTGGTCCATCCTTGACCTGACATAGAACTTTCTTGTACCGATATTTCCTATTTTATATGGGCTTCTTGTTGAATATTTCTTCCTCTTCCTCGTCCCCGGCCTCAACTTCTTGTTTCAATGGTCGTAGCATTTTTTGGGTTTTCTTCTCTATTCACCATTGATCTTCCATTGCCTCTTCCATGGCCTGTAGAAGTTCTTCTAGATTGATTAGGATTGTCTGCTATTCTTTCTTAATACTTGCGTCACTTAAACTTCCTTACTGCCATAATAAACACATATTTAATTAATCATATACCAAGTATGACGCTCTTCACTTATATAGAATAGTGGTCCTTATTCAAAACTAGAACGCAATTCTCACTACGTCCAAGCAATTTCCTACCTAATGCATAGTGCAAATTTTGAATACAGAGGCTATAGAGACTATACCCCTTTATCTATGTCTAGCTACCAAGTATTTAGATACAGAGT
>NW_020201298.1:0-1632 GCF_001531365.2 Cynara cardunculus var. scolymus | reverse complement strand
ACTCAATCAAGTCATATGGATTGAGGTTGATGAGGTCGTTTTCGTTGAACACGCTAACTACCCCATGGGCTCTCTCCATGCTGAACTCGATGTATCAAATAGCTCTGTTGGCAAATGACTTTATTTTCAAGTCTATGACTCTTCTTATTCCATCGTTCGAAAAGACAGCTTGAGGTGCTTGAGTAGTCTGTCTTATGAAACGATGATGTAGAAGGTTCATAGACTCAGACAATAGGAATGGAGGATTGGTTGACAAGCTTTCTTCACGATCTTGATACATGTATTGATGGATATTTTCCATCATTACTGGTTCCCTGGGCGACAATTGAGGTCGTCTCCTCATCGACTCCATGCTCTGTATTATCTCATCTACCAAGACTTGTGGAGGTTGCCTTGAGGAAGAAGGTATGTCCGCATGCACCACTGGTTGATGGGTTAAGGGTTGTGTTTTGGTTTGGGGTTGTGTATGGGTAAAAGGTGAGTTTTCTTTGGTTAGTTGGGTAGTTTCTGGTGCATGGGTTTCTGTAGGGGTTTGGGGTCGTTAAGGCAATGGTTGGGTTGTTGTAGGTTCTGGTTGTGTGGAAAGGGTGAAGGGTTGTGTTGTAAGAGGTGTTGGAGAAGGGGTTAAGGGTAAGTTTATTGTGGGTGAGGAAGTTAAGGTTTGGTTTGGAGGTGTGGTTGGCTCTTCATCGGTTGATGAACTCAACACGATGGGGTCTGGTGTTGTGGCTAAGGGAACTTGAATATTCTATTCATCATCAGAGGACAAGGCCTCTAGTTCCCTTGCTTGGGATTGTTGGGTTGATGGTGGTTGTTGTGGTGGTGATGGTTGCTATGGTGCAGCAGATTCTGTATTTTGTGTAGCCGCCACCTCTTTCTCCCCCTCATGAGGTCCAAGACCTTGATCATCGGGGTCTGGATCTTCATGTCGTCTGCGTTTTAAGGGGCGGCTTGAGGAGCAGGAGGCTCTCGATCTGTTTTTCTTCCACAGGCGAATGTGGTCGGCGAGAGTATGCACCCGATCTTTGTTGCACCGTTGTTCCATGGTGCGAAGGAGAGTGTTTGTTCAGTCTTGTTATTGTTGAAGGCTCCTCCTTAGCGCTCTGGTGGGTTCAACAGATCGGACGGCAAACTTTGCACTTATCTCATTAAAAGATGAGATGAGTGCCTTAGACAGAGCCTGAAGATCGGCTCTGGTGGCAAAATATGTGCTTGGTGGTGGTGGTGAAATGGCACAGAGGTTGTAGTAGATGGTGGAGGATGGGGAAGGTTGGCAAGAAGATCCCTCACCTCTGCAGAGAAGGATGAGAAGGCTGCTTCATAGGAAGGGCCTGCAGAGGGAGGTGGGGGTTAAGTTTGTTGTGGGATTTGGGCAAGTATGGTTGCGGGTAGTTGAGTGAGAGTGGTTTGTATGGTGGCCATTTGGGTGGTGAGGGTGGCAAGAGTTTCATCGACAGATGAAGTGGATGGAGGTTGAGGTTGAGGAATTTGGGAGATGATGGAGGCAGGTAATTGATGGAGATTGCGAAGGATGGTTTGTAGTTGGGTGATGGTGTAGGTAAGGTTTTCATCAGCTTCAGTTGTCTGAGCTGTGAGGGTTGCGAGGGATTGGATAAGGATTTGGTTTCTTTG
>NW_020201297.1:66042-69443 GCF_001531365.2 Cynara cardunculus var. scolymus | reverse complement strand
AAACTCTCATATACACACAGACGAACCTGCAACCTGCAATTTCTCAAAGCTTACCTGCAACCATGTCGTCTTCAAGCGCCTCAGCCCAGTCTGTTAACGTCTCAAGCGACAACGAGGTGACGCAAGCTCAAGCCCTAACTTCACACGCACTGTCGTTTGTTCAAAAGAAATACGAGAAAGTTGTTCTAGTTAAAAAGCCAAACAACTACTATTTCGTCCCCTCAGGTTTTCCCGATTTCACCTTCACTCTAATGGAAATTCTAAGGAACCACCCTCTTTTCTATGCTTTATCTGCTACTCGACCCACACCAGAAACCTATTTAACCCAATTTTTGTTGAGTGCCTACATTACTATTCTTGACAATTCTGGCCTCACAATCGTTGGTTATGCATCCCACCCAGTTAACAAATCCCTTGTCCCATTAGAACTTAATGTGGAAACTTTGAGAACTGCTCTACATTTGCCTACTCTTGAACAACTAAATATGAATGCCTATGCTGAGACCCCTACCACCTGGAATTTCATTCATATGCGACTCCGATTATCAAAAGGACACAATTCAAGCGCAAGGGACTGCCCCCTGTTTGGAACACCTTATTCTGAATCATCAACTGCTGCCTAACAGGGAAGGTAGGCAGTCATGACCAGACCTCCCATGCTATGATGTCCATCATGTATGGAATATACTTCAATCTTCCTCTGGACTACGCCCAACTCATTTTCGAGGACATGGTCGGGCTCATCAAGAAGAAGTGCTCAAGCCAACGGGGCAAAAAGTCGAAGGTACAGGCCCAAAAGAAGGCCAAGGAAGATATGAACCAGCCTAATTTGATCCTACAACGCTTCCTTGGTTTAGAATTTGGAGACCTTCTGGCAATGAAACTGCCTTCTGTGGAGCCCAATGCAAAGCTCTATCCTTTCAAGGAGTTTCATCCTACCGAGCACGAGCATGGCTATAGAAGCCCAAGACCCTTATCCAAGGCCATGCTCAGGTATTTAAGTCACGAAGATCGCAAAAGCCTATAGACGTGGTAACAGGCGACCAGAACCGGTCCCTACAACCCCACCAGGAATAAGTACCCCCTTAGGTGTGGAGATTGCAAAAATGAGAGTGGAGGGACGTGTGGAGGAGCCAGTAGTGGCTGATAAGAAGAGTGAGGTACCCCCTAGAATCCCAAGTCCCCCACGCAAGAAGAAGAAGACACAGAAGGGTACTGACTCTTCTATGAAAAAGTTGAAGGGGAAGAAGAGGCTAGTAGAAGAAGACGGCCCAACTGTACCTCTGCCAAAACAAAAGAAGAGAAAATTAAAGAAGGCTGAACCTACAGAGCCTGTGATCACAGAACCTGTGGTCACAAAGGCCATTGCAGAAAAAAGCCCGGTAGAGGCTGCAGCTACTCCTAAGCGCATAAGGTTGCGCAAGTTGGTTATCGATGTTTCTCCAACAGAACAAATTCAGGATGTTCTTTTGAATATCCAGAAGGAGTTCAAGGCGCCAATTGATGAATCACAGTTGGGGACAGAAGTCGTATTAGACGACGAAGATGAAGAAGAAGACATAGGTGAGGGTGAAAAAGATGCCGAAGGCATACAACCAAGCCCACCTCCCAGTGCAACCCACATGTCTAGAGGCCCTGTTCTAGAGGGACCCTCTATTGAAACAGGCATGCACATGCCGATCCCTACCTAAACTATCCCCACAGAGGACATTCTTTCGTCCCCTGTGGAACGCACATCTGGGCAACCTCATACAACTCCCTCATCCTCTCAAAAGGATGAAGGTTTTCAAACGAGAGTCCCTTCGCCCATGGACTCGACAGAACCAAGAGAGGCATCTGTTGCCTCTCCTCACACGAGTGAACAACCAGAACATGCTTTAGAGGCACAGGTGAGAGTCACAGAGGTAGAGGGTCTAGAACATCCTTTGTCTCCACTAGATCAAACTGTCAGGATAGGCTCTGAAACTACCGGACATGAGATCTACAGAACACCGATAGGCTCTCCTCAAGGACATGTGTGAGGATCCGGTGGAAGACCCCGAGCAGGCTACATAACACCAGCAAGCTTGTTCATCTCACGCTCAATGCCACAGGACTTCTCGCAAATAACAGAGGCTCTGAAGGAGTTATCCTCCACAACTGCCGATTTGAAGACTACTTTAGTAACCCTTCGGAGCTCTGTCCTTGAGAAGGATGATCTAGCAGAAGCCTTTCAAGCAATGATGCTCAATTCATCCTCTATCAAGATGTTGAAGACTGAACTCATAGAGGTGACCGCTCAATTCGCAGCCGATTTCGTCTTTGCGGGCTACACGGATTACTCTTCATTCAGAGACGAAATCAAGCAGATGTTCTCCTTTGCGGTCACCTACGGCCTCGACACCAAGACCTCAAGGGCCAACATCAATCATCTGGCAACTCGCAGAGAGCTAGATGCTATGGTGGAAGCCCTAGGGGATGTTGTGACCAAGAACATCGCCCTACTTCTTACAGAGGCCCGAGCCTCCAACAAGGCGATCGCAGAATGCACAAGACAACTCGTGAAAGAGGGTGACCTCCTCAGAAGCGAGATATATAGAAGCGTTTCCAAATTGAAGTGAGCAACAGAGATAGACATCAATCACGCCTCCGAACTTGCAAATGAGGCCATCAAGAAAATGAAGAAGGCAGCCATCAAAATCTTGCAGAGATTGGAGAAAGCTCCCCTGGATACTTGCAAGGCGGAAGCCAAACAGAGCCATGACGATCATGAGGATGATGACCATGATCGTCATGAGGGGGAGAAGGAGGAAAAGAAGAAAGCTTCAGAGGCAAAGGCAAAGAAGACTTCTGCCAGAGTTCCTGCCAAAGGTATAAAAATTGGGGAATCTACAGCAGACAAAGGCAAGGGAAAGGCTCCAGAGCCTAGTGGCAAAGGAAAAGGCAAGGCTATAGAGGAACCCCAGAAGGGGTCGTCATCAAGCACAGAGACCCCCAAGGAAATTGATGAAAAGGAGTTTGCCGATGACCCTGAGCTCCTCAAAATGTTGAAATTATCTCTGGCAGAGGCTCTAGCGAAGAAGGGCATAATTCCAATGCACCACAGAGAAGGAGAAGCCACGTCTTCCTTATTACCACAAGTCCAAGAAACATCCACGGGTACGTTTGATGCTCTGCAAGGATCTGTCAAACCAATCCTTGCAGAGGGATCGACCCAGAGGCCAATTTTGGAAGAAGAGTTCAAGATGCCAGAGGCTTCCACAGCAGACAAGGTATCTGAAATACTTGAGTCCATGAGCAGGATTCCAATACCTGAAGTCAAAACAGTGCCTGTTACATCTTTGGAAGAAGTTCTGGTGTGGAAGTACTCTGCGGTAGACACAGAGCCCCCATATGATCCAGAACTTACAGGGATCCCCTCT
>NW_020201297.1:62560-64467 GCF_001531365.2 Cynara cardunculus var. scolymus | reverse complement strand
TGTCAAACAGATCATCCAAGTAAGTAATTAATACCAAGAAACCGAGTTAATCGATCCTACAACAGTTCAAAAAATTCACAAACAGTTAAAAGACACACAAAACAGATATACAATGATCCAAAAATAAAATCTAGACACAAACAAAATACAAAACCAAAAACACAACAAATATAAGCCCAAAAAAAATTGTCCAAGTCTAAAACAAACTGATTCCAGCCCAATTCAATCGTCCAAAAAATAATACAGATGATCTATCTGCTCTAGAATTGCTATCAAAAGTCCACTTGAATGCTTCTCGTATCAGTTACTTCACTTGGGCTACGTTCCTTCAAAACTGTGTAGCTTCAAAACTGGCCTTAAAAAAATCCAGCAAACAACAGAGGAACACCGAGATGGTTGCTAGAATTTTTCCTTACTTGACCTATGGTGAACCTGCTGCAATGGAAGCACTCATTCAACACTTCGATCCTCACCTAAAGAATTGGATCGAATTGGCCATGCAAACAATCTGATGTCAAAATATACACAAAGGAATATAAAACTGTCCACTGGTGTTGCTGCTACTGTTGGTCAGAGACAGTTGAACAACCAAACACACAACTTAACAGTTTAAGAATCAAATCTGCTCAAAACACACAACTGTTATCATTGACTATCAAACCTGCTACTGTTTCAGATTGTTGTTAATCACTGTTTCAGACCTTAAAACAACACTCTAAATTGTTGTTAATCACTGTGTAGCTGCTGCTGTTTCAAATCTACTTCAAATCTGCTGTTTCAAATCTTGCTGTACAAACTACTTCTGTACCAGTCTACATACAACAGTTCAATACAACAGTTTTGATTAAAACAGCAACAGCTTCAAAACAGTCTAATCTGTACCAGTAAACAACTTCAAAACAGTCTAAACAACAACAAAACAGTCCCAAAACTCAGTCTACACTTGACAAATGAAATACACCAGCAACAACTTCAAATCTGCACTAGTTCAATAGTTGCAGATGAGTCTGTTAAAACAGTTGTTCCTTCTGCTTCCTATCATGCCATCTTGCTACTTACAGTAAACAGCAAACAGTAAGCAAACAGTAGACACAAAACAGTAAGTAAATAGTAGACACAAAACAGTAAGCAAACAGCAAACAGTAGACACAACTTTTAAAGCAATATTAAAACAGATTCCTTAGAACAAAATGAACCAAAATCAGCAACTGAGTACGCTCAAAACCTTGTACCTTTCTCTTTGTCCTACCCAATGTTAAAACATATGATATTTACAGCTTTGAGTCTAATCCAAAACAGCTGCTGTTTCTCAATGGGATTAGAACATTTGAAAACAAAATCTGTTTATCACAGGTTCTCTTTGATTCGGGTTTGTCCAGCTCGTCTAATTGGATTTGCTTCTTGTGCTCTTCCTATCTCTGCTGCTTCTCACGTTCAAATCAGTCAAGACTGCACAGTCTCTAAACAGCAGTAAAAATCTGTGTAAGAATATGTATATACAACTGTGAATTTAAACTTGCAAAATTGAATAACTGTCCACTTTTGCTTTTGTTCCCTTCTCAGATTGTTGTCACAACAAGAGATTAAATCATCTAACCAATTTCCAAGACTGTCCAGAGAGCTTCTGTTCCAGACTCAAATCCACAATGCTCAATTGCAATCAGACATGCATGCTGTCAAAATAATCTAAACTGTTAAGCACCAGCAGACTTCTGCAAATCAGACTATTAAGAACTCAGATTCAAATTTAAAGGCATAAAATCAAATAAGAACTTCAATCAAATGAATATCAAACCAAAATCAGGTCTGTCTAGTTTTGGTTAATAAACAAACAACAACCTGCAAATCCTTTGATGAAACAGAACTGTTTATGACTTAAACAAATTCAACAAGTAGCAGAAACACAA
>NW_020201297.1:60341-61975 GCF_001531365.2 Cynara cardunculus var. scolymus | reverse complement strand
ATCCGGTCACTTGATGATCGGTTAAGGTATAAACCGCTCAAAATAAACCTTGAAATAAGATGAAATCGAAAAGAAACATCAAACCTGTTGATCGATTTAGAATCCGTTCAAGAGTTCTGCGATTTAGCTCTTAATCCGCTGAAGAGGTGCGGTTTAGCTTAAACCGCTCAAGGCTTGTGGGAATCCGTTCAAGTAATCCGATGAAGCTGTGTGCGGTTTAGACTTGGATTAGATGCGATGAAAACAAACGGTGTTCAATCCGATTGATGCTTCTACAGTTTATCTCCAGTCCGCACAATAGATGAATACGACTTCTCTGATTTAGAAACAAGAACAAGGAAAGGTGTTTTGATCGGATTAAACTTGTTGGGCCAGACTTAAACCGGATGGGCTTTTTGAAATTGGACTAATTGAACGGTTTAACAACAAAATAAAGAAAACTCAAAATTAAAACCAGATCAAAAWCTATCAAAAACACAAAAATATAAAAACATTAAAAAAAAATGGATAAAAAACACAGGGTTAAAAAAAATTCAAGAACACAAAATCCGATTAAATCTTGATTTAAAATGATCAAATCACAAAAATTTGTGGATAACAAAGATTCACAATTCAATTTCGAGCATTTTGATCCTATTTATAACACGAAAACACAAGATTTAAAAAAAAATTCGGATTAAACAGAAAGAAAAAATGAAGAACACTAAGAACAAACAAAATTCAGAAAATAAATTCTTCACATATCTTTGATTTCTTCATCTGATTTCTTACAAATGTGCTTTGATACCAATTATTTGTCCCTATATTTCACTGATCAATCTTCGTTAAGCTCCATAATATGGCAGATCTGATATATTTAAGAACATCATATGAAAATTGAGAGAGAAAGTCAATCTTTTCAATTCTGGTCAAACTTCTCTTTATGTATTGAATATACAAATAAGCTCTCTTACCTACAATTACAAAGACAAGCTACCTATTTATATGGTCAAACCTACTAAACATAGTCAAAGTCAAACTCCTATAAAAAAATTCAAACACGCTGACTTTTACAATTATAGACTATATTTAACTTTCAAGACGAATACAATTAATACTGATTTTCAATTCTAACAAGATTGTTGGTCAAAAGGGCCAAAGGCTCCACAGAGGGGTCCAAGAGATGTAGCCTTCTACAAATAGAAGGCTGACTACTATCAACAGAAGTCTCTGCTAGCTCAATCGAGTGAGTTAGTAACTAATGAATCCTCTTATGAAGATGATCAGAAGGGTCTTCTTGCTTGGGAAGACTCAGACACAGAGGATGACTTCTTCTGTGGGATGGCAAAGATCGACTCYGACTCCTCTGAATCAAATGACCAAGAGGTTTCTACTTCTTACTCTTCTGAATCAATTGATCTTTACACAGAGATCATTGATAATCTTGATTCTTGTCATTTGGAGCATTTCAAGCTAAAAGAAAAACTTTCTCTTTGTGAAAAAGAAGTTCTACTTCCTAGAGGAAAGAAATAGATTCTTTAAAATGTTCGAAGAAGCTCAAACAAATTTTGTAAATTTGGAAAAATCTTCAAAAGAAAAGTTTGCCGAGATTCAAAAAGAGTTGAAAAACAAGGTGGATGAGTTAAGGAAGTTAG
>NW_020201297.1:56881-58071 GCF_001531365.2 Cynara cardunculus var. scolymus | reverse complement strand
TTAGCACAAATGTGAAATTTGATGATTCCTTTCAGGTTACAAAAGATAAGTTCACTGAAGAGTTGAAAATTCAAGATGACAAATCACCAAATGCTACAATCACTCCAGACTTAGAACAACTTTTTGCAGAGTGGTATGAAGATGACAAGGAGCCTGAAAGATCCTCTGCAAAAGTTGAAAGACAAGAACAAGCTTCAAGAGCTAGTCCCTCCACAACATCTTTTATAGAGCGAGCACCTCCCATTTCATCCTCTGTAACACCTTCCTCAGAAGCTTCTCCACCAGAAGCTACCCAAATAGAAAAAATGAATATTCAATTCAAATTAATAAAAAATTTGAGCTACCAGAAATATAGCCATCCCTGCCCCCTCACGTCAATCCCACGAGCCTCTTATCCATTCTCATTCAATCACCGTAAAATAGATTTTCGACGGAATGAAAAAGACATATATGGTGTTTTTCAGGGGAGTCCATCATGCAATCAAAAAAAATGATCTTATTGAGAAATCGATGTCTTACTCCATAACTTTGAGGGAAGAAGAGAACAATAGCCTGACAAGGGTTCGGTCCGATTTAGGTGCCCAGTTAGGTGCCAAACAGACCCCATCATTGATTTGATATATTGATAAGTGATGGAGGGATCATACCATTCGAGCCTTAGTCCTCCAGACCTATCCTCAAACCATGCTCAAGAACATATTCAAGACTCTGCATCTCAACCTCAATCTCAAATTGATCAAGAAACAGTGCCCTCTATTCAACCACCACATATTTCTAAATGGACCAAAAGTCATCCACAATCTCAAATAATTGGAGAACCTTCTGCCGGTGTTAAGACGCGAGCAACTGCAAATTTCTACTTATTTGCTTATTTTGTAAGCGAAATTGAACCTAAAATAGCGGCAGAGGCTCTGGTAGATTCCTTCTGGGTTGATGCTATGCAAGATGAGCTCGTTTAGTTTGACAGAAACCAAGTATGGACTCTTGTACCTCTGCCAACTGGAAAGCTTGTATTTGCCCCAAGTGGGTTTTCCGCAATAAGAAGGATGAACAAGGCGTGGTGGTGAGGAACAAGGCCAAATTAGTTACCAAAGGATATTGCCAGGAAGAGGGCATCGACTATGAAGAAACCTTTGCCCCTGTGGCTAGACTAGAAGCAATCCGCATCTTTCTAGCGTATGCCGCTCACA
>NW_020201297.1:53931-55090 GCF_001531365.2 Cynara cardunculus var. scolymus | reverse complement strand
CACATATCACAGAGGCTCTGTTACCCTTAGGCCTCTGACAGAACTCTCTTATAGTTATCTTTTATTGATATGGTACGCGTGGTTCTGTGGATAAAGGTTAAAGCAAATCATGCGCGTGTCAGAATCGGGGGCGCACGTCATCAATCGTGCGTCTTCCCAACATTGCGTGTCATATTTTTGATTCATCACTCCCTATAGCCACTCTTCACGTTATTTCTCCCAATAAACGGTTCGCTTTCAAATCCCTCACTATACATACCCCTTCCCCCCAAAACGTAAACCTTTACATTTCTCCTTACCCAGACAAACTTCAAGATTTCCGGCCAAACCTGCAAATATGTCTTCCAGTTCATCCGCCTCCGCTCAATCTGTAAATGTCTCAAGCGACAACGAAATAACCCAATCATAGGCACTAACTTCTCATGCCCTTTCATTTTTCCAAAATCGATACGAGAAAGTGGTACTGGTTAAGAAACCCAATAACTATTATTTTGCTCCTTCTTCATYTGGTTTTCCTGAATTCACCTATCCTCTCATTGAAATCCCTCGCAACCATCCATTATACTATGCTCTCTCAGCCACTAAACCTAAAACAGAAACATATATTACCAAATTCTTGCTAAGCTCATATATTACTACCCTCGAAAATTCTGGTTTAAGCATCGTAGGTTATGCTTCTCATCCGACTGTGAAATTGCTTGTCCCAATGGAACAAAATGTGAATACCCTGCGAACAGCCCTCCGTCTACCCTCCTTGGAAACTCTTAATTTGGATACCTTTGCCACATCACCAACAGACGCCGAATTGATCCAATTTCTTGAATTTCACTCCTACACTGCCAAGAAAAAAATTGCTAAAAGGACTGAATTCAAACGGAAAGGCCTTCCCCCAATTTGGAATACTTTGTTTTCCATAATCAATTGTTGTCTAACAGGGAAGGTCGGCAGCCATGACCAAGCCTCACGCGCCATGCTTTCCATTGTATATGGAATCTATTTTAACCTGCCCCTTGATTACGACAGCTCATATTCGAAGACATGGTGGGATTAATCAAGAGGAAGTGCGCTACTCAGAGGGGTGAGAAGTCTAAAGTGAAGGCGCAGAAGAAGGCCAAAGAGGATCTCAATCATCTAAACCTTATCCTACAGAGGTTCTTTG
>NW_020201297.1:39021-53191 GCF_001531365.2 Cynara cardunculus var. scolymus | reverse complement strand
TAATAGACGACGAAGAAGAAGAGTTGGAGATAGAAGAGGGAGTAAAAGATACCGAAGGCACACATCCTATCCCCTCTCCTAGTGCTACCCACATTTCTAGGGACCCTATTCTAGGAGGAACCCCTATTGAACAAGGCGTGCACACACTGAACCCTACCCAAACCAACCTCGCAGAGGACATTCTTTCGTCCTTTGTCGAATGCACAACCCAAGAACCACAATAAACTCCAACATCCTCTCAAAAGGATACTGGTTTTACAATAAAAGTCCATTCGCCCAAGGACTCGTCACAACCCAGAGAGGCATCTGTTGGCCCTCCACACCAGAGTGAACAACCAAGTTATGCTTCGGAGGAATACGAGAGGTTCACAGAGACTGCGGGTCTAGAACGCCCAAAGTCCACACTCGATCCCTCTGCCGAGTTAGGCTCTGAACCTACTAGGCACGATATCGACAGAACACTGGTAGGCTCTCCAATTGGAGATGTTCGAGGATCCGGTGGAAGTCCCCGAGCTGACATCGAAAAACCAGTCACTGAGGGCGCCTCACACTCCGAGGCTACTAGGTCACCATGTGTTGGTGATCTAGGTTCCCCGAGTACTTATGTGATGAAGAAGAAGTTACAAACCTTCGCCATAGAGGTATTCAAGAGGATGGATAAGTTGAAAAGCTTATTCTCCTCCCAACCGGCGACAGAGGCTCTCGCTCTGCTCACATAGCCTCTGAAGGAGTTGACTTTCACAACTTCTGAGCTCAAGGCAACCATATCAGCCCTTCAGAGCTCTGTCCTCAACAAAGACGACCTCACAGAAGCTTTCAATGCCTTGTCACTCAACCCTTCTTCAATCCAAAAGCTCAAGACAGAACTATCAGAGGTTGCCGCCCAATTCGCTGCAGACTTCATTTCCACCGGCTACACGGATTATTCTGCCTTCAAGGACGAGATCAAAGAGATGTTCTCCTCTGCAGTCACCTATGGCATTGATTCTAAATCCTCCAGGGCTAACATTAACCATCTAGCCACTCGCAGAGAGCTAGACGCAATGGTTGAAGCCCTTGGAGAGACCGTGCAAAAATACACCAACCAACTCCTCAAGGAAGCCCCAGCAAGCAACGAAGATATAAGAGACTGCATGAAGAAACTCGTCAAAGAAGGTGATAACTTCAAAAATGAGATCTATCGCTGCATCTCTAAGATGAAATGAGCCACAGAGATTGATATCAACACTGCCTCTGTGATTGCTGAGGAGGTCATTCAAAAGATGGAGAGGGCGGCTTCCAAAGTTTTAAAGTGATTGAAGAAGGCTCCCCTTATTACTTGCAAGGCAGAGGCCACTAAAATCCATGATGATCAAGGAGGTGATGACCATGATCGTCATGAGGGGGAGAAGAAGAAAGAGGAACCAAAGAAGTCAACCTCTGCCAGACCACTAAAAATAGTGGACTCTGCTACAGCCCTGTTCTCAAAAGACAAATCTCTAGAGCCTAAGGGGAAAGGCAAGGGTAAAGCAGTAGAGGAGTCGCCACATAAGGGGTCAAGCTCTGAGAAAGGGCAGAGCCCCCATCCCCAGAGCTGGAGAAGGCTCTTCCTTTAAAATGGCAAAGATTCCAGAAGAAACGTCCACGGGTACGTTTGACACTCTGGTAGGAATTGTCAAGCCAATCCAAGGGGTCCACCCAGAGGCCGATACTAGAAGAAGAAACCAGAATACTAGAATCTGCCACAGTGGGGAGGGTTTCTGAGATACTTGAATCTATGAGCAAGATTCCTACGCAGAAGGTACGTACAGAGCTCGTAACCACTGTTGAGGAGATTCTGCGGTGGCACTACTCAGCTGTGGACACAGAGCCCCCTTATGACCCAGAGCTTACAGGTATGCCCTCTGCCATTGCAAGGTTCAACTTCTCAAAACTCACAAGGCCACCAGAGCAGGTCTTCTCAGAGCATGTGATCACCTCTCTCGAAACAATTTCTCCAAGAACTATGCTAAAGAAGATCGTGCTATATGCTCAATATGTGGTAAAAAGGGATGATGGCAACCTATATACTTTCACATATGCTGACCTCTACAACCTCTGTGTATTTGACCTAATATTCCTTCACAAGATATTAAACAAATACATGGAGAGGAGGTCAACATATTCGATTTCTCTCAGAAGGCTGATTGAGGTGATGCACGCTCAAGTCAAGTTCTACAGCCAGAAAGATTTCGACATCACGATGAGGTTGGCCCAGCCATAGCTAAAAATTTCTCCTCCATAGAGCAGACCAAGTTGGCTGCTTAGATTTCATCCCAACACCATTGTCCACAATCCCATCTTTGGGTTTGTATTCCTGGACAAGGATGAAATTCTAAGGTTCTTCGATCCCAAAGAGATGCACAWATATTCRACAGAGTCTCTTGAGTGGGTGTTCAACCTAGTGGTGGTAGAGGTCCAGAGAGGGAATTTAAGGGCTGATGAAGTGAACCACCTTCTGGAAACGATCAAAGTTCAAGTCTCCTTCAGAGAATGGATATTCAAAGTCTACAGAACTAYCAAGTCAGATCTGCAATTTGCCGTAGATGACTATTCAGACTCTGCTGTGGACTAATTCTTGTAATAGTGTAGTCCTGTTCTATCAATTTTCAATTTGTTCATTTATGTAATTCTTTTTAGAGGATGAGTTTAATCTCCTCTTGTATTCTCTCATTAGTCAATTTCTTGCACCCATTTGTCTAAATTTACTTTTTCATACTTAGGGGGAGATTGTTAGCTCTGTTATTCATCTCTTGTAAAAGTATAGAAAAAGTATTCTACAAGTCTTGACAGAAGCTTATCTTCCACATAAGACAACAGAGGACTAACGACAAAAGCCTGATATTCGAGAAGTAAAGTGTAACAGAACCTCTGATGTCTCTCACAGAGGTTCTGGAAAATGGTCCTCTGTCAATAAGAACAAGCAAGTCTATTACAGCAGAGCCTCTGAGATGGCTTACAAAGGGTCTGCAGTTTCGTCTTCTGTGAAGATCCTCTCCCAACTGTTTTTCAATGGTTATTACCTGCATGTGCTTCTGACGTGACAAGGTCTTTATTCAACTTTATTTGGACGGCTTAGATGATTTCACGCGTCAAGATCGTGTTAGTAAGGTCGTTAGGAACTAGTATAAATAGCRGYTWASGYMTTTGTATTCAGTGTGCTTCCGAATTGTAATCGTCTTATTTTCAATTGAATGAATTGAAAAACCTTTGAAGCTATTCTCCTGTGTTCATCTTCTTCCTCATATTAACTGTGTGTTCTTGGTTTAATTGCTCTGTTTTGTTCTTATTATTGTTTTCGCTGCACTGTAATCGTCCTAGAGTTCATTCAGAGTAATAGATCAATATCAAAGTTGAATTTACAGGTCCAACACTGGCCTCTTAGGACCCAAGTCCAATAAAAGAAAATTTTTATTTTTCTTTTAAACAAAATAAAGCCCATTTAAATTTATAACCAAAATACAATACAATTTGCCAAACATTGATAAAATTATTTGGACAAAAAACTTATGCCGATAAACGAAGAAAGCCGATTGAAATCAGTTTAGGAGACTTTGTGATGTTAAAAGTATCTCCATGGAAGGGTGTTATGAGATTCGGGAAGAAAGGAAAGCTTAGTCCACGATACATTGGACTATCTTTGTAGCTCCATAATGTTTCAGTTTATGCTCCTACCTATTATCGAACCATTCAGAATCTGCAAACGGGTTGGACCGATAGCCTATCAGTTGGAACTACCATAGGAACTCAGTCTAATTCATATAACCTTTCATGTGTCGAATTTACGCAACTGTTTGGCAGACCCGAGCTTAGTGATACAACTTCCCGAGATCAAACTCAATAAAAAGTTGAATTTCATCGAGACCGCGGAGGCATTAAAGGGATCCGTCTAGTCAAGGTACAATGGCATTTTCATAAGGGTACAAAAGCAACATGGGAATTAGAATCGGATATGAGAACCCGTTATCCATGGCTATTTGAATGAATTCCTGGACGAAATTCTTTTTAAGAGAGGAAGAATGTTATAACCCAGTTTTAGACAATCTGGGTTGAGGTAAATTATACGTGATTAACATTTGAATATCTAATGGTATACATGATAAAATAATGTACATGGATGATATATGTGGAAAGACATGATGAACGTAAGAGGATACATGCATATGTTATGTTATGTATGTGTATATATGTGATAAATTGCATACCTTAATAGGTAAGGTGCATGTACAATAAAATAATATTTAAATGGTATCTTAGTGATGAAGTACAATGGTATCTTAGTGATGAAGTAAAATGGTATCTTAGTGATGAAGTAAATTAAGTTTTATAATACTAAACCTACCACCCAAAAATGTTGTGATTGGTTAAAGATTTCACCAACCTGGAATTTATAAATAATCATCACCGCCTTAGAAAGAAGTATAAAAAGAAGGATAAGATAAGATAATCTTATCATTCTTTGTTTTGAAAGAAGAGATATTTTTAGAAAGAAAAGTTGAATACGGTGAAGGTGTTCTTGATTAAAAGTGTTTTGAAACAGAATATGATTTTCAGCCTTTACTACATGGAATGAATTATTTGAAATTAATGTTTTGGTGATATTCACCCTGGAAAGAAGGAGATCCTGGTACTAGTGGAAGGAGCAAGGACCTTAGTGGAAGGAACAAGGACCATGCTTGCTTCATCGGAATTACCCATCACCTTCTAGGCCGAGAACCGGTCAATCATCAATAAGAGGCACCAGAAGACTCCCTATAAACTCATCAACTAACGAATGCCAAATGTCAAATATTTCCATGTCTTTGGGTGCAAATTCTATGTACTCAACGATATGGAATATCTTGGCAAGTTCGACAAAAAAGCTGGGATACTCTCAAACTGCCAAGGCCTACAGAGTATTCATCAAAAGGACAAAGATAGTTATCGAAAGCATCAAAGTGTCCTATGAAGATTCTTCACCAATGACTTCTAGACACAACAGTTCAGGACACGGGCTACCACAAAGAGCCTCTGATTCATCACTTGGCAAACCCAATGAATCAGAGTTAGCTCATTTGTTTGATGACATCTTTGAAGAAGATGCAATCTATGGACAAGCACCTATTGAAGAACCTTCTTCCAGAGCCGATGAAGAACATGAAGTCTCCAATGCTGAAGGTATACCTCTTTCTGAAACTCATGTTACTTCACCCTCTACATCTTCTATGAATTCAGAACCAGAGCATCACTCTAGAAATCTCTTTGAGGGGGAGCAAGCAGTTCCATCAACCAATGAAGCATTGCATCATGTTGCTCCACAACACCAATCTTGCACCAAGTGGACAAAAGACCATCCAAATCACCAAATCATTGGTAATCCATCATCTGGTGTCAAGACGAGATCCGCTACTGCTAATGAATGCCTCTTCGCCAACTTTCTGAGCATGATCGAACCAAAGAAGATTTCTGAAGCCCTACAAGATCCAAAATGGATAGATGCCATGCTAGAAGAACTACTCCAGTTTGAAAGAAACAAAGTGTGGTCCCTCATGGCTCTACCAAACGGAAGACGGCCATAGGAACCAAATGGGTCTTTAGAAACAAGAAGAATGAAGATGACATAGTCGTAAGGAACAAGGCTAGGCTTGTTGCCAAGGGCAACTACCAGGAAGAAGGTATTGACTACGATGAAACAGTTGCTCTTGTCGCAAGACTTAAAGCCATAAGAATATTCCTACCCTATGCAATACACAAAAGTTTCAAGGTCTATCAGATGGATGTCAAGTCTGCCTTCCTCAATGGTAAACTTCAAGAAGAAGTATACATGCAGCAGCCCCCTGGGTTTGAAAATCCAAAGCATCTAGAATATGTTTATTTTCTAGACAAAGCTTTCGATGGGCTGAAGCAAGCACCCAGAGCCTGGTATGATACACTCTCTACCTTTCTCATCGACAATGGATTCAAAAAAGGTACCATCGATACAACTCTCTTTCTCAAGAAGCATAGAGGTGATATACTACTTGTGCAAATATATGTGGACGATATCATATTTGGTTCTACCAATGCAAAATTTTGCGGAAAATTCTCAAAGCTGATGAAACGCAAATTTGAGATGAGTATGATGGGAGAACTCAGTTTTTTCCTTGGTCTTCAAATAAAACAAACTTCAGAAGTGATTTTCATCAATCAGTCCAAATATGTGATTGATGTTCTGAAGAAATACTCTCTCTCAAATTCATCATCGATGAGAACTCCAATGGCTACAGGAGCTAAGTTGTTTGCTGATCCATCAGGCAAATCTGTGGATGTTACAACCTACAAAGGCATGATTGGATCACTCCTGTATCTAACCCCTAGTAGACCAGATATTATGTTTGCTACATATCTTTGTGCAAGGTATCAAGCTAATAGAGATGTACTTTGTTCCTACAGAGATTCAACTTGCTGACATTTTCACAAAACTCTTGATGAGAAAAGATTTTTATTTCTTGTCAGCAAGATGGGTATGTTGAATCTCACCACCTAAAGGCAATCTATCTTTTTAAACCAAAGATCCTCAAAATCTCTTGGTTATGCCTAAAAGTGATACATTAACATGGCCCTCATAACAAAGTACTCTAAACCAGAGCCTCTGGTTCTAAAGACCAGAGCCTCTGGCCAATTAGAAATACTTGTTTATTTTTTGGCCAAAATTTTCATCGCCTTTGGAACCAGAGCCCCTTTGATCCAAAGCAAATACTTTGCGTTTTTTCATTAAGTATCCCCTTCCCAACCAGAACCTCTAATTGTATAGACCAGAGCCTCTACATTAAAAGCCTTTGAGACCAGAGCCCCTCTGGTCCAACTTGGTCATCTCAAAGCATCTTATCATTGCATTTTTCATCACTTTTTGCATCATCCATGCAACCAGAGCCTCTAGATTCTAAGTCTTTCGAACCAGAGACCCTCTGGTCCCAAAGGCCCATTATTTTCATCATCATTTACACCATCTTAACCATTATTCATATAATTTTGCACCATCATTCACAACCAGAGCCTCTGGTTGTATAGACTAGAGCTTCTGGTCATTTCATTCACCCACCATATTGATTCTAGGGGGAGTCTTTACTCATTGCACAACCCTATGCATCATTTGAGGGGGAGTTTTGCACTTACATTCATCATCAAGCATCCATTTTGACACAAAACCCATCTCTGGTTGTACATCCCCATTCAACCAGAGACCCTCTGGTTCAACTCCTTGGTTCTTCCAAGTATGCATTTTCCCACCCAGAGCCTCTGGTTCGTCTATCCAGAGCCTCTGGATCACAAAAATGCTATATCCATGAAGTATTTCATCCCTTGCATTCAACCAGAGACCCTTTGGTCCTTCATGAAGGGTATGTTTTACATTCAAAGGTCTAATATGATCACCCAGAGCCTCTGGTTCGTCTATCCAGAGCCTCTATTTCATAAAACCTCACATTATATGATGAATTAATTCATCATTCATAACTAGAGACCTTCTAGTTCCCCCCAATCATTGTCATGACCAACCAAAGCCCCTTTGGTTCCATTGGCATGACTTGTTATCCCATCAAAAACGTATCTTTCATTGAAAACTCTTTTATTACAATAAAGGTGGAATTTTTAAATTATAAATTTTATTTAATTTTTTTTTCTTAAGGTTTATCATTAGAGTAATTATTTTCAAATATTTTCAAAAGTCCCAAAAGTCTTTTACCGCCCACATGCGCCTGACAGATTCAAAAAGGGTGTTCCATACAAACCCTTCATTTCCCAAAAGACACCACCCTCATTCGACACCTTTCCACCTCCACTTGCACATTTATGATCGTGAGCAGGTTTTACAGCTCACGGTCACCATTATCCCACCTTTTCACCAAACGTCTCTAAAACCCATCATTAGCATCTTTTTCCCATTAAAATAACATTTTTATTTCCCCAAACCCTTCCCATTCCCCACCTATTTAAACCCTTCTTCCCCACCAGTTTCTTCTTTATGCGCACATAACCTATAAATAAACTTAAGAACTCAAACGAACCTGCAAGTTCCTACTCTCAAAAAATAGTGTCTTCCGCCACCCATGAATCTCACAACAACAATGACCGTCATGTGTGCAGTCGACCGGCGTCGACAGCCGTGCCATAATCTTCCTACCAATCAAGCCGAACAACCACTCCAATGATCTTCGCACCAACCTCTACGAAGACAGGTTTGCCATAATGATAGAATTCTTCCAAAACTGCATTCTACAACCGACCTTAACTCTCTTCGACAACGGGGTCCCGATCAAATACGTCCAACAATACTGGCAGACCTGCGAGTTCTGCCTAGAGAACTGCGGGATTATGGGGGACATTAACGTCCCAAATGACATGGTATGCTTGGTGAAAACTTCTCTTGCCAAAATCTCGAAGGTCCTATTCATTCCTACAAGGCAGGAGCTTGGGATCGACCAATAAGCCAAGCCGCGAACGAGTTCTGACATCTTACGCTTCATCAAGATATTGGGCTACAACCGCGACCTCCGCAAAGCTTCAGACTTTAAGAGGCAATTCCTACCTCCGATGTGGAACATGTTTTTCTCGATCCACAACCGAGCCCTTACGTGCAAACTAGGGAGTATGGACCAGGGGAACATAAACATAATGACCATCATGTATGGTTTATTCTTCAACCTCCCTCTGGACTATGCCTTGCTAATATACAATGAAATTCATGTCGCGGTCATCAAGAAGAACAAGCTAGAGGCCGCAAGAAAGCAACTCTCATCGGTACTCTTCCCGCATTTCCTTGCCTTACTCAAAAGAGACGCGCTGAGGAGGCACAATCTGCCAAGTGAGGAGCCCTTCACCCCTCAATACCCGATGAACGGCCATTGCCCAACCATCTCGAAGGATGGTTACCCTACAGAAAGGCCCCTCTAAAGGGCAATGCTCAACGTTATCCCAGAGACATTCAAACGCAGTAGGGCATATGAGAGCTCGATGATGGCCCGACAACTGAAGCCAGCTACCCCGGAGCATATAAAGTCGTCCCCCGATACAAGAGAGGGAGAACAAGAAGAGTCGTCTTCATTGGATGATGATGACACTCTTCCAGCATCCCCCAGCCCCATACACACATCTATCCCATCCCCCCCAAAGGGCAACCACATCTACTACCCCTTGCGTTCAAGACCAAAGGGGTATTGAACAAGGACGACCTAGTCCAATCCCTACCCAAGCTAGCCATCCAGAGGCCACCCTTTGGGCCTCTAGAGATGATTTAGCTGAGGAACCACAACATTCATCACCTCTCTCCCAACATGGGGGTGATGAAGACATAAGAGCTACTTTGCATCATAGCTCACCACTACCCACACACACAGAAGCATGTGTTGCTTATGACTTTGAAACCCCCCTTGATCGTTTAGAGCTATCTTCTGTTCCTTTACCACCCCCTTTGATAATTGATCTAGCGAAGGGGACACACATCTACTTCCCTTCTTCGGACTCTAAATCTGATGAAGAAGAAGTTAATGTCGCAACATCAAGAGATATTTCCTTACTAGAGGGCTATCAAGGATGTGATGGAAGTCCTTCATTGCCTACCTTCACACAAGGCAATGTTGAAGGTGACTCTGGAGCTGAGTTGGTCACAAAAGCCTAGTTCTAGGCCTTTGTTGACTCGATTCAACGGTTCTTGGATGACCTTAAACTCAGCTTGGAAGGATTGTTGAATCCCCTCCATCGATCTACCATACATCGATTCAACAATCCCTTGCATCCCTCGAGGCTTACGCGAGGGACAAAACCACTCGCCTGAAGATTCTCCAACAATTGGTGGTCCAAGAACACAACACCATATCCACCCTCTCCATCGCCCGCAACCAAACCATCATCGCCGCCCTCGCAACCCTCACGGCCCAGGCAATTGCGACCGATGAAGCCATCGCCTCCATCAAATAAACACCATAAACACCACCTTCACCACACTCCCAACCACCATAATTGCCCAACTACCACAAACATCCCCTCCTCCACCCCCCCTCTGCAGCTCCATCATTCGATGAAGCCTTTACCTCTTTTGCTGCAGAGGTGAGGAACATGATATCCTCTATCACCATTCCACCACCCACTTCAACCTCAACCTCCATCCCTCCCCCCGCCTCTACATCCACCTCCACCCTAGCAAACATAGCCACCAAAGCCGACAAGAGAGCACTCTCCAAGGCACTTATCTCCTCCTTCAATGAGATAAGTGCAAAGTTCGCACAAAGTTCGCACACAGGTCTACAGAACCGGCCAAGGCTCTCTCTAAGAGCCTTGAAGAACAACAATCACGTACCAACTCCCTCCTCCGATCAATGGACGAGACTCGTAGAAAGAAGGCCCTGAGGAAGCATCTTCCTTCCATCAGGGTGAATAAGAAAAGGAGCAGAGCATCCTGCTCATCGATCCGTCCCCCTAACAGGCAGAAGCATGAGGATCCTGACCAAGTTGATCATGGTCTAGATCCTCATGAGGGGGAGAACCAGGCATAGCAACCAACGGCAACCGCTGCAGCACAGCCCCTACCAACTCAAAGCCAACAAATCTCAACCACCCAAGAAACCCAAACAACACAAGCTAGGGAACCAGAGGCTCAACCCTCTGAAGATGTACATAATGTACATGTTCCCTTAGCTTGCACCCAAGAACCCTTACCCACAACAAATGGGTTTTCACCAATCGGGCTGAGTTCTTCATCGTCTGAAAACCCACTTTTCCCCCAGCCAGAAATAATCCAACCCTTTACTCCATCACCATCACCTCTTCATACGGAACCTTCCATCGCCATTCCCATTCAACCAATATCCTTCATCACCCAACCTATTATACCTCAACCAGAGCCAACCCAACCTGAACCCTCACAACCAGAAGCCATACCATCACCTCAACCCATAACCCAAACACAACCCTTAACCCATACAGAACCCATAACCCATACACAACCTTTAACCCATATAGAACACACAAACCAAACACAACCCATCACCCAACATCAACCACCCATCACCCAACCATCCCCACATATGCAAGCTGACATACCTTACTCATGAAGGCAAACTCCTCAAGGCATGGTCGATGAAATTATTGCTAACTTTGAGTCGCTAAGGATGCGTCCAGAGTTGCCCCCAAGGGAACCAGTAATGATGGAGAATATCTATCAGTACCTCTACCATGACCGCGATGAAAATTTGGTCCTCAATCCTCCCATACTATCTCCTGAGTCGATCGATCTCTTGCGCC
This sequence comes from Cynara cardunculus var. scolymus, assembly GCF_001531365.2. Taxonomy (NCBI): domain Eukaryota; kingdom Viridiplantae; phylum Streptophyta; class Magnoliopsida; order Asterales; family Asteraceae; genus Cynara; species Cynara cardunculus. The sequence continues at coordinate 41,917 of NW_020201297.1, read as the reverse complement.
ACAGATTCGTAAGACAGACGAACTCTCCACCATAAGCCATCTTCTAGAACGATGGAATCAAGACGATCCTAGACATCAAAATGAGAACCTTCGCTAATCGAGTAATCAAATACATCGAGTACCCCATGGAGTGCGCACATGGGATGGTCAATGTCTTTAATGACCATGACTTAATCAATCTCAACCGATGGGACTTGATCGACCTCTACAGACATACAGCTCAGCGATAGGACCAAGGGATCAGATATGGGATGGCCAATCGAGCGATAGTGGAGACAACAGAAACCTTGCTAAAGTTTAGGGAAGAGAGCGACTTTCAAATCGCTCTTGAACTTTGTCACACCCCGCTAAAGTGGAAACACGATGAGTGATAGTTCAAGATTTCACAACGATAAGGCGAAAACAACACCAACTGTCCATTCAAATACATAACATATAAAGTCTGAAATTACATCACACAAGTTCAAAGTTTTTAACAACATGGCAAAGCAAAGTTTTCAACAAAAAGATTTCAAATATAACTATAGTTGATGTCGTTGCGCCCCGAACATAAACGTTATCAGTTAACCTTTCTTACCCCTGAAAAGCATAATAAAACAAGGTCAACTACAAAGAGCTGGTGAGTTCACAGGTTTTCGATATTACAAACCTCCTTTTTGCATAAGCGAATATGAGCAAATTAAATTTTTAATGGCACTTGATTTACTTTGAAAGAAAATCTTGGATTGTTCAAGGCAATTCGTACTCTAATTTTAAGTATATAAAGGGCCACCACTAAACCTTTCGACCCCATAAAATAATTTTTAATTCTACCTTAGCGGTGGGACTAATACCCCACATATGTATAACCTTTATTTTTAAGTATAGTGCACCCTTACCTGTAGTTTCTAGGTGGGATTGCTATCCACACCCCTACTTATCGGTTTTTAGGTGGGATTGTCCGTCCAAATAGCGCTATCCACAAATACCCTCGGCTCCTCACTTGAGTTAATAGTAGTGTACAAACTTTTCTATTACATTTTACTCAATATAACTATTAGTGTACATACCTTAGTGCCCACAATATCAAATTAACAAAATTTCATATTCATAATGAAAACAGCTCATATAACACATTCAATCATGCTTTTCACCCCAAAAGGTAATAAATACTTTGAAAGAGGGGCTGTGAATACTCACTCTCTTACAAAGCTCCGCTAAACAAAAACACGATCCGGTCCCCACACGTTGGCTTAATGTTTCCCTATCAAAGAGAAATATCCAAAACTGTCAATTATGGTTTAAAACTACTTATGGGGATTAATAAGTCCCAAGTCTATAATTGTCTACATATGTCCAACTTGATTATCTATAATCCAATTATATATAATGAAAATATGCTCGTTAATATAGTAATTTATACCGGAAGTAATGTTATAATCCATTAAATGATCAAAATTTATAAAATCGAATAATTCCAGAATTTCACTTTTGGACAGAAACTAATAGTACTAAAAATGATCAATTTATAGAGACTTMTAAAMTGACATAGTTTCCTATCTTTTTATATGGGATATAGAACTGAGTTATGGTCATTGTGACCAAATTTCATGCATTTTGGACATGTAAAAATGGTTCAAATAATTTATGCAATAAAATATGCCACAATTGGTATGGCAGATTACACCATGTTAGTGAAATACTCATTTGAAGAGTTCTACTAAGTGTTTTGCAGAAATTCCAGTTGGATTATAACTCAACACCAAAATGAAACTTTTAAGATAAGAATCACTCATTTTGGATGAGTTAAGAGGAAGATATGGCGCCATAAAGTTACATGCACTCATCTGTCATTAGTTGACAGATTGCACACTTAAGTTTAATAAATTGGTTAATGCCTCAAAACTTCATATTTTTGAGTGAAACTGGGTTCATATGAACCTTAAATCATAAAAGAATATTTCAGAAGAAGAATCATATACTAAGAGCAAGTAATAAAAGAGATATTAACACACAAAGTAGGATTTACCTACTGATGGTTTCACAGTTTGCACACCTAAAGTGTTTTACGTGTTTGGAGGTCAAAACTCCATATTTTCATGTGATTCCACTTGCATGCAGAAGATAACTCATATAGTTAACTCTTAAAGGAAGAATCATCCTTTTTCATCTAGTTTTGAAAGAGATATGGTCATTAGAACATGCATATACAAATCTGTCAGTTTTGGACAGATTGCATACCCATTTTGTTTTGAGTAGTTGAAACCACAAATCACCATATTGTTTAATGAAATTAGTGGCATTTGAAAGGTAACTCATTAAATTAACTTTCAGAAGAAAAAATCAATGATTTGGATGATTATTTAGAGAGTTATGGTTGTTTAAAGTGGGGTTTACCTACTGAAAAACTCCCAGATGCACGTGCATCTTGTTTTGAGTATTTGGGGAGTCAAACCTCAATGTTTTTGAGTGAGACCAATTGGATTACAACCCCAACTCAATAAATGAACTTTTAGAATAAGATTCATGACATTTAAACATATTATTTGCAAGAAATGGACGATTTATGCACATGCATACAATCTGTCAGCACTTAAAATGTCATTTTCTTAGGAATCAAACCCACATTCAACATGATTTTACCTATTTTCTTGAGTTCTAATGTTTGGGTCATAGATTACCACCATCATATGAACATTTTTACATGTTTTTGGTGTGTAATCTCTCATTAAAACTCGGAAATTTTCGGAGGTTAGAAGAAGGTAGTTTAAAATGCAAGAAAAGTGGGTTTTTCCCCTAAAGTTTGCAAGAAAATGGTGGAGATGAAGTTGTTACCTTGATTGATGATGAGAAGGATGTACTATCTTCAAAATCCTTGCTATTTTGATGGAAGAATATGAAGAACTTGGCTGAATAT
>NW_020201297.1:37053-38921 GCF_001531365.2 Cynara cardunculus var. scolymus | reverse complement strand
AGGGAAGGGGGGGGGGGTGGCCGGCCATGGGGGGTCCCAAGCCCAAAATATATATTTTTTTATTAAATTTAAGCCCCAAAATTGTTAAAATGTCATTTTTCTCAATTTTGACATTTTTCTTCAAATTATAAACCCATGTTGGTTAAATTCATTTAAATAAAAAGTTTGTTGGACCGTATTACTCAGTTCAGGGTATTGAAATCTTACTTGATTAAATAGATAGACATTGAGTACGCAGCGGACATTTGTAAATCAAGCAGGTAGAAATCAATAAGAACACAATGAAGAACTTTTGAAGAACACAGAGAGAGAATGCTTCATATGATTTTCACATAGAAAATGTTGACAATTACAAAGTAGAAGCATGTAAAATACAAAGGCCTAAAGCTGCTTTTATACAAGCAAATAACCGCCAAGACAGACCTAGACGTATTATTTAATCTAAGCCGTCCAAATAAAGCAGATTACAGACATGATCACGTGTTTAGCACGAGCAGCTAATAAACCTAAGTACATAGAGATCCGCACAGAAGACTAACTGCAGACCCTCTGTGAGACACCACAGAGGTTCTGCTGTTTATGACYTGAAAGCTTGATACAGAGGAACATTCTTCCAGAACCTCTGTGAGACACGACAGAGGTTCTGTCGTCTTTTTCTTGAATGATGGGCTACATTGTTGAATGTCCTCTGCGGTCTTCTGTGACAGATCATCTTCTGTCAAAACTTGTTGTGATACTTTTTCGATACTTTTACATTCAAAGATGATGAGAGCTAACAATCTCCCCCTAAGTTTGAAAAAGTAAACTAGGAATGGAAAGAGCAAGACATTACTTGAAAGAAATTACAAGAAGTGATAAACCATYAACCTCTGAAATGAAATACTTGAAAGTTAATTACAAAGCGTTAAATTTAAAGTTACAATGTTTGTGAAGCTATTCCAAATTCAAGAAGAGTCAAACAGCAGACTCTGGAAAATCATCTATTTTGTATACRAAATCTRTCTTGATCGTTCTGTAAACGTTGAAGAGGAACTCCCTGAAACTGATTTGAGCTTTGATTGGTACCAAGAGATCAGAAACCTCATCAACCCTTAGCTTTCCATTTTCCACCTCTGCCATDATGCACTTGAATATCCATTCCAATGTCTCGGTTGAGAACTTGTGCGGTTCGATTAGGTTAAAGAATCTAAGTATCTGATCCTTGTCYACATACACAAACCCAAAGATGGGATTGTGTATAATAGTGTTCGGATAGTACCTAGCGACCCAACTTGGTCTGCTGTAAGGAGGGGTGATCTTCAGACTCTTCTATCCAAGTCGCATGGCCAACTCGAAGTCTTTCTGGCTGCAGTACATAACGTGTACGTGCATGACTTGAATCAGCCTTCTGAGTGAAATTGCATAAGAGGACCTCTTCTCTGTATAGGCATTTAAAATTTTATACATGAAAATAACGTCGAACACACAGAGATTGTGAAGATCTGCATCCGTGAACATGTATACATTGTTGTCTTCCCTCCTTACTACGTATTGAGAATAAGACACGACCTTCTTTAACATATTCCTTGGTGAGATTGAGCCCAAGGAGATGATTTTTAAGCGTGAGAAGACTTGTTCACGTGGCTTAGTCAATCGAGAGAAGTGGAATTTTGCAGCAGGAGATGGAATGTCAGTCAGCTCGGGATCATAAGCGGGCTCAACGTTCGTGACAGAGTATTTCCAGATGAGCATTTCCTCTGGAGTGGTGACGGTCTCTATTTGATCAGGTATTGAGGGAATCTTGCTCATGGATTCCAAGATAGCATCGACGCGTCCTTCTCCTCTGTACTCTGGAATCTGCTGTTCATGTTCTTCAAGAGTTGGCATCT
>NW_020201297.1:28250-37017 GCF_001531365.2 Cynara cardunculus var. scolymus | reverse complement strand
CTTAATAAGAGCTAACCTGGAAGCTCAAATTTGACAGTTGTCACAGTCTCCCCCTGTTAGAGAAATTTCGTCCCGAAATTTAACGACTGCTACTGCCAATGGATTTCTCTGCAAACAAATGCGGATATTTACCTATCATGAAATCTTCTGGTTCCCAAGTGTACTCTGGGCCATGTTTCTGCTTTCCAGCAGACCTTAATAATAGGAATTTTACTGCGCCTCAACCGTTTAACTTCTCGATCCAATATCTAGATTGGTTCTTCGACGAAGTGTAACCGATCGTTAATCTGAACGTCGTCCAGGGGTAACACTATTGTTTCATCCGTTAGGCATTTCTTCAGATTCGACACATGGAACGTGTCRTGGATGGCGCTTAGATTTTGTGGTAATTTCAACTTGTACGCCACTGGTCCGATTCTTTCGAGTATTTTGAATGGACCAATGTATCTGGGACCCAGCTTGCCTCTCTTCTTGAAACGTACTAGTCCCTTCCATGGCGATACCTTTAAAAGTACTTTATCCCCCACTTGGAATTCTAACGGATTTCTCCGATTATCCGCATAACTCAACTAACGGTCTCTTGCTGTCTTGAGTCTCTCCTTGATGATTGAAATCTTGTCGGTGGTTTCCTGAATAATATCATGCGTTGTCAACTGTCTATCTCCGATCTCTACCCAGCTAAGCGGCGATCTGTATTTACGTCCGTATAGAGCTTCGTACGGTATACATTGTATGCTGGTGTGATAGTTGTTGTTATAAGAGAATTCAACAAGGGGCAGATGGGTATCCCAACTCCCACCAAAATCTATTGCACACGCACGCAACATATCCTCAAGCGTTTGAATAGTTCTTTCYRATTGYCCATMTGTTTGAGGATGATAGGCGGTGCTATAATCCAGGCGCGTACCCAATGCCTTTTGAAGAGACCGCCAAAATCGTGATGTAAAACGTGTATCTCTATCCGAAATAATGGAAATAGGCATACCATGATGTGTAACTATTTCATTGATGTAGATTTGTGCACGCCTTTCCATGCTGAAATCTTCGTGAATGGGAATGAAATGAGCTTATTTGGTAAGTCGGTCTACTATAACCAATATAGTATCATGCCCCTTTCCAGTTCTGGGTACCTTAGTTATGAAATCCATGGTTATTTGCTCCCATTTCCATTGTGGTATTTCAGGTTGCTGCAGTAGACCAAATGGTTTCTTATATTCAACCTTTACCTTGGCACAAGTCAAGCACTTGCTTACGAACAAAGCAATATCTTTCTTCATTCCTGGCCACTAATAATACTCTTTCAGATCCTTATACATTTTATCTGCTCCTGGGTGAATCGAATATCTGGATCGATGGGCTTCGTCCAAAATAGTTGATCGTAGGTAACCAACCTTTAGTATCCATACTTTATTCTTAAAGTAATACACCCCATCTGCTTGCATTTCAAATTCTTTCTCTAAGTGCTGCAAGGTTTCATTCTTCAGGTTTTCTTCTTTCAGAGCTTCTTCTTGTGCTTCCAGAATTTGAGTCTTTAAACTCGTCTAAACCAACATTCCCATAGCACGTGCTATTGTCGGTTTTACCCTTTCCTTTCGACTTAAAGCATCGACTACTACATTAGCCTTGCCTGGATGGTACTTTATTTCACAATCGTAGTCACTAAGTAGCTCAACCCATCTTCTTTGCCTCATATTGAGCATTTTCTGGTCAAGAATATGTTGAAGGCTCTTGTGATCCGTGAAATGCACTTAGTACCGTAGAGATAATGTCTCCAGATCTTGAGTGCGAACACCACCGCTCCTAGGTCCAAATTATGAGTAGTATAATTCTTCTCGTGAATCTTCAGTTGTCTCGATCCATATGCGATAACTTTTTCCTTTTGCATCAGTACACATCCCATCGCTTGATGTGAAGCATCATAATAGACTAAAAAATTCTCTACTCCCTCTAGTAAGGCCAAGATCGGTGCATTGCATAACTTGTGTTTGAGTGTCAGAAAGGCTTCCTCTTGTTTCTCTCCCCAAATGAACTTCTTATCCTTTTGGGTTAGAGTTGTTAGTGGTTGCGCGATCTTAGAAAAATTCTCGATAAATCGCCGGTAATAACCTGCCAATCCAAGATTTTGGCGGATCTCGGTTGGTATCTTCGGGGCTTCCCATTTCTTAATGGCCTCAATCTTAACTGGATGAACTTGGATTCCTTTTTCATTCACCACGTGGCCAAGAAAGTGCACTTCACGAATCCAAAATTCGCATTTAGAGAATTTGGCATACAACTTTTCGTTTTTAAGCAATTCCAGTATCAGTTTTAAATSTTGCTCGTGCTCCTTTTTGTCTCGAGAATAAATAAGTATGTCATCTATAAAAACGATCATGAACTTGTCTAAATACGGTCGACATACTCTATTTATCAAATCCATGAAGACTGCTGGTGCGTTTGTTAGACCAAAAGCCATAAGTAGGAACTTGTAATAAACGTAACGAGTCCTAAACACTGTCTTGGGAATATCCTCTTCTCGCACTCTCATTTGATGATATACAGACCTAAGATTGATCTTCGAGAACTATGTAGCTCCTTGAAGTTGGTCAAATAGGTCATCAATCTGGGGAAGGGGGTATCGGTTCTTAACAGTCAACTTGTTGAGTTCTTTATAATCGATACACATTCGAAAAGATCCATCCTTCTTTTTGACAAACAAAACTGTAGCTCCCCAAGGTGAAGAGCTGGGTCTGATGAATCCTTTATTGAGTAATTCCTGAAGTTGTTACGACAGCTCCTTCATCTCAGATGGTGCTAACCGATATGGTGCTTTTGCCACGGGTGCAGCCCCAAGAATTAGTTCTATGTGGAACTCAACTTGTCTTGGTGGGGGTATTCTAGGCAATTCATCTGGGAATACTTCAGGAAAGTCTCCAAGTATAAGAATATCTTGAACGCGTTTTTCTTCAGCTTTCCTATCCATAACTTGAGCTAGAAAGGCAATGCAGTTTTTTCTCAAATATTTTTGCATCTTCAAACACGTCACTAGTTTAATACCCCTTCTGGGTTTCTCTCCGTGTACTTCGAGTATTCCCCCTTCGAGAAACGGAATTCGAACGATCTTCTCGAAACAACTCATTTTAGCTCGGTTCTTGGATAACCAATCCATGCCCACAATTATGTCAAAACTTTCTAGTTGGATCGGGATTAAATCTATATGAAAATCCCTACCAGTCAAGTTTAAAGTGCAATCCATTATTACGTCTTTGGCCTTACACTCTTGACCGTTGGCATATTCAATGATGTATACKTCKTTCAACTTTTGAGGTCTTAGATTTATTTTTGGTCTAAAATCTAATGACACAAAACTCCTATCCGCTCCAGAATCAAATAGTACAGATACGTAATGATTATTTCAGAGAAACGTACCTGTAACTACATCTGGATTCTGCCTTGCTTCCTCAGCTCCAATCTCAAACACTCGGCCTCTTGCCGGACCTCCTTGATTCCTTTGGTTGGCTGGTCATGCTTGGTTGGTGTTCGGTCTTTCGTTCCATCGTGGACATGCATTCCGAAAGTGATATGGGCTTCCACACTGGAAACATGCCCGCCTTCCTGTGCTCCTGCAATCTTTGGCATGGTGACCTCATTTGTTGCATTTTTGATAGATAATACATCGTCCGGCATGCTGCTTATTGCACTTCTCACACCTTTGATAAGTTCTTTTCTCCTTCTCTGCTGATTGAGTCTGAATCCCGTAGTTTCCAGATATTTTCAGAGCCTTTCTCATTCTTCCCCCAGACTGCCTTCGTGTAGGTTCCTCCATCTTTCTCTTCCCTGAAGCCTTATCTTTTACAAACATTCCCAAACGAGTAGCATTGTTGGTGAGTTTGGTTGCCAAACTTACTACCTCTTGTAGGGTTTTTGGGTTTGCCGAAGTAACATCCCTGCCTAAAACCGGAGATAATCCCCAAATATATCTATCAACTCGATTCTCTTCAGCGTCACTAGATGTGGTACCAATTTTGCCAACTCATGAAAACATGCAGTATAAGAGTCTATATCATTTCCTCTCATTTCATAATTCCATAATTCTGCTTCCAGTTTCTGGATCTCGCTTCTTGGACAATACTGTTCTTTCATCATCCTCTTAAAATCTTCCCACGTAAGACCGTTGGCGGCTTCTCGGCCCCAAGTTTGTACTTGGGTATTCCACCAAGTTAATGCTCGTCCTTGTCATAGACATGCAGCGAACTCTACTTTCTTCCTTTCAGTACTTCGCTAATATGGAGCACATACTCCATGCTCTCTAACCAAGTCAGTAATGCCACGACTCCCTCAGTCCCGTGAAATTCCTTCGGATTACAACTCCTAAAGGATTTGTACGTACATTCTCTATTTCCCGACCCTTGATTGTTGTTTTGATTATTATTCAGGTCGGCTGCCACTTGGCTAACAATGTTTGGAAGTGCAGCCATGAGTTGCTCGGATACAAGTCGTGCAACTTCGGAATCATCCCTTCTCGGAGGCATTGTTCTAAAACGTAATTTTAAATTGGGTTTTGGTCAACTTATGTTACTATGGCCATTATAAATCTACTTACTAAATCATACGTATCTTATAACATACATCTAACATTATTCATGAAAACATATATTCCAAAACAACATGCGACAAATAGATAACATGCATAAATTTCATAAATAGCCAAAGCAAACCAAACATAAGTTTTAAAATACAACCCAAAAGACATTAAATTGTTTAAATTTCAACATATAGGCTACAAGCCCCAAAAGAAGGTATTATCCACCCAATAGTTTCAAAATAACGAGAGTTCCCTAACGCATTAACACCCTAATCAATATCCCTATTATCATCACCCAAGCTCCTACCGCCCAAAACAAGTACGCGTACAATCTTCGAATTGTCCTCCTAGTCTGGAAAACGACCTCCATAATCCCCGTAGTAAGATCATCCTGTGTGAGCAAGACTGTAAAAATGCCGTCTAAGGACTGCGGGACATGATCAAGTGTATGATGGTGGGACTGTAACTGACTGCTCAAGCCTGAGACACAAAAATTTTCCACTGCAGTCATGCCCCGAGGCTGTGGCACAGGAACTCCAATTGTTGGGGGAGGAGGGGTCTTGCTCCACGATCGGGACTGCGATCCGGCTGGCTCGCTCAGAGGCTCGGAGGGAACTGCGATAGTCACCCTCCAGGGAGGGAGAACACGTTATCGGGCGGTTCTCATGATCCTAGGTCCTCGCGACGGACCATCCACATCGACTGGAGGTGGCGTAGGTACAGATGATTCAACAGAAGTCTCTTGGGTGGCCGCGTCACTTTCCTCGGACGAGTCACTCTCTTCACGGACGGGTTGGTTTCTCCTAGGGAGGCTGGTAAAGTAATCGGATTCGTCCGGGGAGTGCTCAGGGAGTGAGGATGAGTGAGACATTTTTAAACTGTGACAATAACAAATTTAATTACTAACTGTACTTAAGTAAATAATAATTCATAAAATGAAAATACTCATGCAACTCACAATTTATGCTTTTCCTTTGGGCAAGAAATTTTTATTTTAGCCGACTTCCAATATAACTGTTCCTTGTCCCTCCTTAAACATATTAAATTAGACATAGGTGATCAGTCTTTGCCTAATTATAATATGCTAAGTCAACACTTAGTCCAATTATACCAGTAGTAAGCTTTTTTTTAATTAAATAAGTTTAGAAAATAATTTTTTTTTAAATCACTTGGTTATAGTATTTGGTTTTAACAGAAAACCGGTGTTCTCTATAACCTATGGCTCTGATACCAAGTCTGTCACACCCCGCTAAAGCGGAAACACGAGGAGTGACAGTTCAAGATTTCACAGCGATAGGGCGAAAACAACACAAATTGTCCATTCAAATACATAACATAATAATTTCAAATTCAAATTGCAAACCTGCTAAGACTTGTCAAAATAATCAATCTACTGTCAACTGTAAATCAGTCACCTGGTTGCTGTTTTAGTTCACAAAATCGCAAACACAAATATAAACCTGCTGCTTCTTTCTTCTCTACACCAACACAGCACAAATTGAAGCAGTTGCTGTTAAAACTTGCTGTTAAAACTGTTGGTGTCAAAATAAAAAATTTATGCAGCTACTAAAACAGTCTGCTGTCAACTGTGAAGCTGCTGTTTTGAATCTTGTAGCTGTTAATCTGGTACTAGCTAGCAGCAGCAGCAACAATCAACTAGCCAACTGTGTTCAGCATGCATCAATAGAGATCTGATGATGCTGTCTTCTCTCGATTACCCTTTATCACACCTAGGCTGCTGTTCTAAACTGTACTCTCAAGTCTGCTCAAAACTATCTAAACCTGCTGTACACAAATCTGATCAAACAGCAAATTTAGTCAGACTACAAACATACAACAAAATCAGCTCAAAGAACAATAAAAGCTTTTGATCGTCACTCKTTGATTYTTCTTCTATGAACTAATYTGAAACAAATAATGCAAAGATCAAAAATGTCAAATCCAAACACCTTGATTCAAGCAACAGTTAGACCAAGAGATACAACTTGAATAGATGCAAAACTTTATAAATGCAAAGAACCTGCAGTTGTGAACCTGCTGTGAAGTTGCACACTGTTTTAAACCTTCAAAAACTTGCTGCTGCACACTGCTGTTACCAACACAGCAAACACAATCCCAAAGTGAAGCTGCTGTTTAGCTGTTTTGTTGTTGCTGCTGTTGAACAGTAGCTGTTGTTTCAATTCTTGGAGCTGTGTAAATCTGTTACTGCTTGAAGCTGTCAAGATTTAAACAACTTGTTGCTGCTGCTGTTTCTTGTTGCTGTCAAAACACAGCACAGCACAGCTGCTGTTTCTGTTTCAGCTTCTGTCAAGATATTTGCTGCTGTTGTTCTATCCAAACACAAACAGTCACAAAATCAATGCTAAACCAATGCAAAACCAATGTTAGCTGCTGTTTTAAAATGTTGTTTCTGCTTCTTCAACCTGCTGTGAAGCTACTGTTTATGTAAATTCTAAGCAATCTCCAATCAATTTATGAAAATTCGATGATAAAGCAATCGAACAATCAAAACAATTTACATCAACAAATATCAAACCACATGAGTCTAACTTGAACCTGAGCAATCGAACAATCTATGCTGTCAAATTGATCCAAAACAGAACTTCAATGGACAGTCCAGCAGAAACAAAGAACTCACAAATAGGGGTCAATTGATTTCGATAAAATGAACCAGATACAGATTAATTCAAAATCAAACAGTGTGACAAGGAATTCTAGAATGAAAAACAGACAAATATCGTGTGATTGTATTAGATCACAACTACAAACCTGTCCAAAATCAAACCTGTYGAATGGAACAGCAAGATATTTGAGATGAAACCTAAATCGCTCAAGTTATTTGAGATGAAAAATTAGACTAAAAAATTGAGCGGTTTAGAAGTCCGGACARAACATACCTATGCACATCATCTCTAAGTCCACTAATCCGCTCACTGCTTGAGCTAATCCGCTCAAAGGTTGATCGGTTTACGCTAAATCTGAGATGCTTACCGAATCAGAGCTCTAATCCGGTAAAGTGGTGACCGGTTTACATGAACACCGGACAAGGCTTCTGCGGTTTATCTCTTCTCCGAGTAAGACTTCTCGGGTTTATCCTCTTCTCCGTTCAACTTTCAAGAGATGTGTGGTGAAGATGAAAACCGATTGAAGATGAATACTGCTTAAATGTAAATGAAACATGTGATTTGTTCTTTCCAATCGAGATGCAGATATATGAGATTGAAGCCTGTGGCCGGACTCTTATCCGGATTGGCCAAAAATGGACTTAAGCCCAAAAAAAATTAAGGGTTTAAACCGGATAAATTTTGACGGTTTAACAAAAAAAACAAAAAAAAAATTAAAAACAGATCAAAAACACAAAAACTAAAAGAAATTTAACAAAAATTGGATCAAAAACACTAACATTTTTAAAAAAATTAAGAACACTAAAAAAATTTAAAAACACAAAAAACCGAATAATTCTTGAAATTCAGTGATCAAATCATAAAACTTTGTGAATAACAAAGATTCACAATGTAATTTCGAGCATTTTGATYCTGTKTTTAACACAAAAACACAAGAATTTTATGAAAAATTCGGATCAAAAACAAAGAAAAAATTAAGAACACCAAAAAAAAATCCAGAAAAAAAATTCACTTATCTTGAATGAATCTGATTTCTTTAATCTAATTTCTTGCACAACTTGCTCTGATACCAATTGTGTGTCCAATTTAACACTGATCAATCTTCATTATAGTTCATCACCATGGCAGAATCTTGATAAATCTTCAAGAACACATTAAGAACTTTAAGAACAATGAGAGAGAAAGTCAAACTCTACAAATCAGTCAACTCTCTTAATACGTATGAAATCTTACAATTATGCTCTTCTCTCTTACTAATTACAAAGACCACTACCTATTTATATGGACAACCTAATATAGACAAGGTCAAAGTCAAACCTACAAGACGAATAGAATTAATCCTGATTTCTCAGTCCTAACACATATAAAGTCTGAAATTACATCATACAAGTTCAAAGTTTTTAACAACATGGTGAAGCAATGTTTTCAACAAAAAGATTTCAAATATAAATATGGTTGATGTCGTTGCGCCCCCAACATAAACCTTATCAGTTAACCTTTCTTACCCCTGAAAAGCATAATAAAACAAGGTCAACTACAAAGAGCTGGTGAGTTCACAGGTTTTCGATATTACAAACCT
>NW_020201297.1:26132-28155 GCF_001531365.2 Cynara cardunculus var. scolymus | reverse complement strand
TATGAGAAAAATAAATTTTTAATGGCACTTGATTTACTTTGAAAGAAAATCTTGGATTGTTCAAGGCAATTCGTACTCTAATTTTAAGTATATAAGGAGCCACCACTAAACCTTTCAACCCCATAAAACGGTTTTTAATTCTACCTTAGCGGGGGGACTAATACCCCACATATGTAGAACCTTTATTTTTAAGTATAGTGCACCCTTACCTGTAGTTTCTAGGTGGGATTGCTATCTACACCCCTACTTATCGGTTTTTAGGTGGGATTGTCCGTCCAAATAGCACTATCCACAAATACCCTCGGCTCCTCACTTGAGTAAATAGTAGTGTACAAACTTTTCTGTTACATTTTACTCAATATAACTATTAGCACTACAGAACCGGCCAAGGCTCTCCCCAAGAGCCTTGAAGAACAACAAGCACGTACCAACTCCCTCCTCCGATGAATGGACGAGACTCGTAGAAATAAGTCCCTGAGGGAGTATCTTGCTTCCATCAGGGTGAACAAGAAAAGGAGCAGAGCATCCTGCTCATCGATCCGCCCCCCTAAGAGGCAGAGGCATGAGGATCCTGACAAAGATGATCATGGTCTAGGTCCTCATGAGAGGGAGAACCAGGCACAGGAACCAATGGCAACCGCTGCACCACAGCCCCCACCAACTCAAAGCCAACAAACCTCAACCACCCAAGGAACCCAAGCAACACAAGCTAGGGAACCAGAGGCTCAACCCTCTGAAGATGTACATAATGTACATGTTCCCTTAGCTTGCACCCAAGAACCCTTACCCACAACAAATGGGTTTTCACCAATCGGGCTGAGTTCTTCATCGTCTGAAAACCCACTTTTCCCCCAGCCAGAAATAATCCAACCCTTTACTCCATCACCATCACCTCTTCATACGGAACCTTCCATCGCCATTCCCATTCAACCAATATCCTTCATCACCCAACCTATTATACCTCAACCAGAGCCAACCCAACCTGAACCCTCACAACCAGAAGCCATACCATCACCTCAACCCATAACCCAAACACAACCCTTAACCCATACAGAACCCATAACCCATACACAACCTTTAACCCATATAGAACACACAAACCAAACACAACCCATCACCCAACATCAACCACCCATCACCCAACCATCCCCACATATGCAAGCTGACATACCTTACTCATGAAGGCAAACTCCTCAAGGCATGGTCGATGAAATTATTGCTAACTTTGAGTCGCTAAGGATGCGTCCAGAGTTGCCCCCAAGGGAACCAGTAATGATGGAGAATATCTATCAGTACCTCTACCATGACCGCGATGAAAATTTGGTCCTCAATCCTCCCATACTATCTCCTGAGTCGATCGATCTCTTGCGCCACAGATTCGTAAGACAGACGAACTCTCCACCATAAGCCATCTTCTAGAACGATGGAATCAAGACGATCCTAGACATCAAAATGAGAACCTTCGCTAATCGAGTAATCAAATACATCGAGTACCCCATGGAGTGCGCACATGGGATGGTCAATGTCTTTAATGACCATGACTTAATCAATCTCAACCGATGGGACTTGATCGACCTCTACAGACATACAGCTCAGCGATAGGACCAAGGGATCAGATATGGGATGGCCAATCGAGCGATAGTGGAGACAACAGAAACCTTGCTAAAGTTTAGGGAAGAGAGCGACTTTCAAATCGCTCTTGAACTTTGTCACACCCCGCTAAAGTGGAAACACGATGAGTGATAGTTCAAGATTTCACAACGATAAGGCGAAAACAACACCAACTGTCCATTCAAATACATAACATATAAAGTCTGAAATTACATCACACAAGTTCAAAGTTTTTAACAACATGGCAAAGCAAAGTTTTCAACAAAAAGATTTCAAATATAACTATAGTTGATGTCGTTGCGCCCCGAACATAAACGTTATCAGTTAACCTTTCTTACCCCTGAAAAGCATAATAAAACAAGGTCAACTACAAAGAGCTGGTGAGTTCACAGGTTTTCGATATTACAAACCT
>NW_020201297.1:23808-26107 GCF_001531365.2 Cynara cardunculus var. scolymus | reverse complement strand
GGATTGTTCAAGGCAATTCGTACTCTAATTTTAAGTATATAAAGAGCCACCACTAAACCTTTCGACCCCATAAAACGGTTTTTAATACTACCTTAGCGGCGGGACTAATACCCCACATATGTAGAACCTTTATTTTTAAGTATAGTGCACCCGTACCTGTAGTTTCTAGGTGGGATTGCTATCCACACCTCTACTTATCGGTTTTTAGGTGGGATTGTCCGTCCAAAGAGCGATATCCACAAATACCCTCGGCTCCTCACTTGAGTTAATAGTAGTGTACAAACTTTTCTGTTAGATTTTACTCAATATAACTATTAGTGTACATGTCTTAGTGCCCACAACATCAAATTAACAAAATTTCATATTCATAATGAAAATAGCTCATATAACACATTCAATCATGCTTTTCACCCCAAAACGTAATAAATACTTTGAAAGAGGGGTTGTGAATACTCAATCTTTTGCAAAGCTCCGCTAAACAAAAACACGATCCAGTCCCCTCACGTTGGCTTAACGTTTCCCTATCAAAGATAAATATCCAAAACCGTCACTTATGGTTTAAAATTACTTATGAGGATTAATAAGTCCGAAGTCTATAATTGTCTACATATGTCCAACTTGATTATCTATAGTCCAATTATATATAATGCACATATGCTCATTAATATAGTAATTTATACCGGAAGTAATGTTAAAATCCATTAAATGATCAAAATTTATAAAATCAAATAATTCCAGAATTTCACTTTTGGACAGAAACTAATAGTACTAAAAATAATCAATTTATAGGGACTTCTAAACTGACATAGTTTTCTATCTTTTTATATGGGATATAGAACTGAGTTATGGTCATTGTGACCAAATTTCATGCATTTTGGACATGTAAAAATGGTTCAAATAATTTATGCAATATAATATGTCACAATTGGTATGGGAGATTACACCATGTTAGTAAAATACTCATTTGAAGAGTTCTACTAAGTGTTTTGCAGAAATTCTAGATGGATTAAAAACTCAACACCTAAATGAAACTTTTAAGATAATAATCACTCATTTTAGATGAGTTAAGAGGAAGATATGGCACCATAAAGTTACATGCACTCATCTGTCATTAGTTGACAGATTGCACACTTAACTTTAATAAATTGGTTAATGCCTCAAAACCTCATATTTTTAGTGAAACTGGGTTCATATGAACCCTAACTCATAAAAGAATATTTCAAAAGAAGAGTCATATACTAAGAGCAAGTAATAAAATATATATTAACACACAAAGTAGGATCTACCTACTGATGGTTTCACAGTTTGCACACCTATAGTGTTTTAGGTGTTTGGAGATCAAAACTCCATAATTTCATGTGATTCCACTTCCATGCAGAAGATAACTCATATAGTTAACTCTCAAAGGAAGAATCATCCTTTTTCATCGAGTTTTGAAAGAGATATGGTCATTAGAACATGCATATACAATTCTGTCAGTTTTGGACAGATTGCATACTCATATTATTTTGAGTAGTTGAAACATCAAATCACCATATGTTTGAATGAAATTAGTGGCATTTGATAGGTAACTCATTAAATTAACTTCCAGAAGAAAATTTTAATGATTTGGATGATTATTTAGAGAGTTATGGTTGTTTAAATTAGGGTTTACCTACTGAAATACTTCCAGATGCACATGCATCTTGTTTTGAGTATTTGGGGAGTCAAAACTCAATGTTTTTGAGTGAGACCAATTGGATTACAACCCCAACTAAATAAGTGAACTCTTAGAAGAAGATTCATGACATTTGAACATATTATTTGCAAGAAATGGACGATCTATGCACATTCATACAATCTGTCAGTAATTAAGGTGTCATTTTTTAGGAATCAAACACACATGCAACATGATTTTACCTATTTTCTTGAGTTCTAATGTTTGGGTCATAGATTACCACCATCATATGAACACTTTTACATGTTTTTGGTGTGTAATCTCTCATTAAAACTCAGAAATTTTCGGAGGTTATTAGAAGGTAGTTTAAAATGCAAGGAAAGTGGGTTTTTCCCCCAAAGTTCGCAAGAAAATGGTGGAGATGAAGTTGTTACCTTGATTGATGATGAGAAGGATGTACTATCTTCAAAATCCTTGCTATTTTGATGGAAGAATATGAAGAACTTGGCTGAATATGAAGGATGGAGAAGGTGATCCTTGAGCCTCATGAGTTTAGAGAGAGGGGGAGTTTCATAATTTGGAAGGTGAAAATGAGTTGTAAATGGAAAAATAAAGATATTTATATGTGGGTTTTAGGAGGGA
>NW_020201297.1:0-23736 GCF_001531365.2 Cynara cardunculus var. scolymus | reverse complement strand
TTAAGCCCCAAAATTGTTAAAATGTCATTTTTCCCAATTTTGACATTTTTCTTCAAATTATAAACCCATGTTGGTTAAATTCATTTAAATATAAAGTTTATATTTAAAACACTAAAACTTTGTGTTTTATATAAATTGGGTATAAATTGGAGCATTTGGCACTATATAGGACGTTTCAGATAGTTACGGGTCGGAACCGGACTTTCTAAACAACTACCGGAAACTCTAGAAATTTTTTTTTGGCCAATTTAATCTAACTAACTCCTAATCTTATAAATTATCTTATAATAACACTAATATAAACTTAATAAGAGCTAATCTGGAAGCTCAAATTTGACAGTTGTCACAAACTTGGCATTGAAAGACTCTCCTACACTCATCCAGACAAAGACTTCACAGGCCTATAAGAGAAGAGATATGCTTCAGTCTTGACCCAACCAGAGCTCAGATTGGTATTCAAGAATGAGTTTGGTGTTAAGAAATTCTTCAGACTGACTGAGGCCTTCAAGTATTCAAACACTACACTTGCATGGTTTTAGAATGTCATTAGAGAGAGACAGGGCAGACCTCATGTGCCGATGAGAGAAGGACAAGAACTCATTCATGGCATCTCCAGAGTCATTCGATTCAGAGGACTGATGATGCATTTTTGGAAGATATCTAGAGGAGACCATGAATGAAGTATATTTATAAGTAATTTCATTTCCATTTCATCACTTTTGTAAGAATTCATCCAACAACTTGTCCAATGAATTTTTTTGGCAAAAGGATGTTTTTCGTTTAGTTTAGCCTCTGTTTTTCACTAATTCTTTAATTATTCATAGATTAGCCAATGTTTGTCTTTTCATTACTAGGGGGAGATTGTTAGACCCCATAACTCATATCTATAAAAGTAATGAAAACAACAAGTGTGAAAGAGTAGAAGGCCGATGGAAGACTTTCAAGTAAAAAGTCTAAGTGTCCAATACAACCAGAGGTGCGATGAACTGTGCATCTCCATAACCCCTCTTGTTACCAACACTTGGAGTTTTCCACTACAGTTCAACCAGAGGCACACGATGAAGAAGATCAGAAGACATGGTTGAACACTCTTCATAGAAGACAGCTGGAGATGGCAAATCGACAGCTGGATTCTCCAAGATTTAGTTTGCTTTATTTACTTTCCATATGTCTAGATAGCTTTCCTCTTCATAAGAGATTTGCTAAATATCTTCCATAGATAGAAATCTCCATAATTAGCTTTCTAGTATAAATAGGCCTTACCTCTCATGTAATCATTTACGCTTTTCTGTCTAATCATTTGAATTAAGTGAATCATTCGGCACTCAACAATATTCTTGAATATTCTTATTAGTGTTCTTGAGTGTTCTTCACTTTTTCCATCTACACAACATATTTAGGTTATTCATAGATTAAATATTAGTGTTATTGAGAGATCTGGAACCAACAGGAATAAATATGATAAGTTAAGAAATCAGTGTGTATGGTATATTTGGATTACATTTGGCCAATGTAATTTTGAATCTACGTGTACATAACAGAACTTGGACACTTTATTATATTTGGGAATGTGAAAATATGTTTGTTACCTTTGATATCTACAGATGACTAGTAGATCTAGAAGGTCTGAAAGGATCACCCGCCTCAATCCTAACGAGGAAGAGGATTCCCCTATCCTTGCTCTTGTTGGCACATCTGAAGGTAGAGGCATAGGCAGAGGCAGAGGTAGAGGCAGAGGCAGAGGCAGAAATAGAGACAGAGGTCAGAGCAGAGGCAGAGACAGTCAGACAGATGTCAATACAGACCAAGGAGAATCTAATTCTGAGAATATAAATCAGGAACATATGCCTCAACCAGAATACGTGACTACAGACATGTTGGCCGAAGAAATGGGAAAGCTAAGGGAAACCTTGACTTCTATTATGGGGATTCCTGCCAAAATCAAGACTAGCAGAGTCAAAATTAATCCATCGGTCCCGGTTGTCAACAATAGAGAAGGAGATATCAAGATGTTCTTAACTTGTAAACCACCAACCTTCTCGCGAGAAAGAGATCCAGTCAAAGCTATTGTTGGATCAAAGAGATAGAATTTGTATTCAATACCATTTGACGGGAATAAATGGATAAAATCAGATTTGTAGTCTCTATGTTAAAATCAAATGCATTATTTTGGTGGGAGATAGAATCATTAACCAGAGCAGACATCATACAAACCTTGACATGGACATAATTTGTTAAAAGGTTCAAGGAACAATTTTGCCCGAAGGCCTCCATCAAATTGAGGAATACTTTTTGAAATTAGAGCAAGGAACCATATCTGTTCATGAATATACAGAAAATTTCATCGAATACTCATGGTTTGTAGATCATTACATCTCTTCTGAATCAAGAAAGATGGAAAGATATATTTGGGGATTAAAGCCATCAATTCGAGAGTTTGTAATAGCCATGAATCCGACTACATTCTCCCTAACTGTTGATGCAGCAAAAATGACCGAAATAAATAAGAACAGACAAGAAGAAGGAAAAGTGATGGAAAAGAGGAAATGGGAAGGTCCATCAGTAGGATATAAAGGGCCGAAAGCTGTAAAGTATGGAAACAGAGTTCGTGAGAAAGCTTGTCCACGATGCCATCAGGTCCATCATGGTGATTGTAAAACAGACCCAAGGAAATGCTACCAATGTGGTGAGTCAGTTCATTTGTCCTGAAACTGCCCAATGACAAAGAGATGTTTCAATTGTAATTACCCAGATCATCTCAGACCAAACTTCCTGCAATTGAAAGCTCCACAGCTTAACATGGAAAGCAATACATCTAGTGCCCGTGGGAGACCGAGCATGGGTAGAGGAGGATCAGGAGGGGCGTGGGGGTGATCTTTCCAAATGACCAAACATGAAGCTGAGACTACACCGATGTAGTGACAGGTACATTCCTCGTGAACTCATTATATGCTAAAGTGTTATTTGACTCGGGTGCAAACTTCTCGTTTGTATCCCCATCCTTTCCCCTATGTGCTTGCATGAATTTTAATCCTTTAGACAATAAGTTAGTAGTTGATACTGCTAATAGTCAAGTATCTATGAATTGTGTGTTCAATAACTGCACTATTATGATTGAGGGATGTAAGCTACCAATCAGACAGTTTCCCATACCTATGAAAGAGTTTGATGTGGTAATAGGGATGGATTGGTTGGCAGAAAATCAGGCCAGCATTGTTTGTTATAAAAAGATGATTAGGATGATGTTGCTAGACAGAGGGACAATTGTTATATATGGTGATCATCAGAATCATCATACTGGTTTGTTAATTGGAATGAAATCCATGAAGTGTATTCAAAAGAGATGTCAGTGATTTCTAACCTATGCAATTGATGCCAAGAAAGAAAAGGGGGAAACAAAAAGTGATCCGATTATGAGTGAATATCCTAGAGTCTTTCAAGAAGACTTCTCTGAATTACCACCAGACAGAGTTATTGAATTTGGAATTGATTTGATACCTGGAGGAGCGCATGTAGCCAAAGCCACATATCGATTACCCCCATCTGAGCTAGAAGAATTGGTCACACAATTAAAAGATTTGCTTGAAAAAGGAATTATCAGGCCGAGTACTTCACCATGGGGAGCTCTAGTTCTGTTTGTGAGAAAGAAAGACGGTTCTATGCGTATGTGTATCGACTATCGGGAATTGAACAAATTGACCATAAAGAACAAATATATGTTGCCAAGAATCGATAACTTGTTTGATCAACTGGAGGGAGCCAATTATTTTTCCGAGATTGATTTATGAGTAGGTTATCATCAGCTGAAGGTTAAAGAATAAGATATTGCTAAAACTGTTTAACGAACCAGGTATGGACACCACGAATTCTTAGTTATATCATTCGATTTAACTAACGCACCTGCAGCTTTTATGGATTTAATGAATCGAGTATGTAAAGAATATCTTGATAAATTCGTTATTGTATTTATCGATGATATTCTCATATACTCCAAAACCCAAGAAGAGCACGCAAGAACACCTTCGATTGATACTTGAACTCTTGAAAAGAGAAAAGTTGTATGCCAAACTGTCAAAGTGTGAATTCTAGTTAAGAGAAGTTCAATTCCTTGGGCATGTTATATCTTAGGCAATGGTAAAGGTATATCCACAAAGATTGAGGTCGTAGAAAAATGGGAAGCTTCAAAGACTCCATCAGAAGTTCGAAGCTTTTTGGGATTGGCAGGCTATTACCGCAAGTTTATTCAAGATTTTTCAAAGATAGCAGTACCATTGACCAAGTTAACCCAGAAGAATGTTAAATTTCAGTGGGAAGAAGAACAACAAAAAGCCTTCCAGTTACTAAATGATCATCTCTGCAGTACCTCGATATTATCCTTACCCAATGGAACAATAGATTTTTGTGGTATACAGCAACACATCAAAGCTTGGTTTGGGTTGTGTCTTGATGCAAAGAGGAAAAGTCATATCATGCGCATCCTGACAATTGAAAGATCACAAAAAGCAATATCCGACTCATGATATGGAACTGGCCGCGGTGGTCTTCACATTAAAAATATGGAGACACTACCTCTTGCAAACCAAATGTCAAATCTATACCGATCACAATAGTTTACGACACTTGTTCAATCAGAAGGAATTGAATATGAGACAATGTCGATGCAGTGAACTCGTTAACGACTATTATTGTGAAATTCTCTATCACCCGGGAAAAGAAAATGTGGTGGTCGATGCTTTAAGCATAAAAAAACGAAGTGGAACTATCAAAGCTACGACAATGAGAATAAACTTAACTTCCAATCTTCACCAAGAGATTTCGAGCTATCAGAAAGAGGCTGTAAAGGAAGAACACGTGAAGTCAAAAAAAGTGGGTAAAATGATTTCAATCATGGAACCAATATGAAATCCATGTGGGACATTTTATGTGTACAATATGAAGGAACCTCTCAGGTTCAAGAATCGAGGAAGATTAATTTAGTAAAACAATATGAACTCTTTCTCTATAGAATGACTGAAATATTGTATGAAGTACATCAACGATTTAATTGTCTTTTTATATATTTAAGGACTGTAGGCAGGGAATATTCCAATTCTGAAACTTCTACGAAGTTTCTGGAATATTTTCCCGAGTCTTGGGGTACTTATGCCATGTGTCTCAAGATGTCCAATGGCATATCCTCTCTCTCTTAACACGCTTTATGGGATACTGCTCAATCATGAGCAGTCTCGACAGCTGAAAAGGAATCTAATCAAGAATTTCAAAGAAATGAACAACTCTCCGTTAGCTCTAATCTTTGAAGATGCTTCAGGGGAACTCCCATCTTCTTCTCCTTCTCTTCCTTCTGTTGTTATCACCGAGTTAGATTCTACTAACTCTAAGGATTTATCAGAGTCTGATCTTGCAGACTTGTTGAATCACTAGCGCTGTTGACTAAATCTTTTAGAAGATATACCAGAAAAAGTAACTTTCGCAAATCCTCTTCGCTGATAATCAAGGAAAAGCCAAAATCTGATAATATAGACAAGGCTTCAGCGATCTACTACAACTGTCACTGCAAGGGTCATTTTGATGGTGAATGCATGTCTAAGAAGGCTGCGACGCCATCTTTTAAAACGTCATCCTCCTTCAGAACTAAGAATGACAAATACCTGAAGCTAAACGAGAACTACAAGAAGATGAAGAGTTCCCAGCGAAAGGCCAAAGGTCGTGTCGCTGAAGAGCATGACTGGGCAGATTCATTTGATGAATCATCATCTGAGACATCAAGGATGTCAAAGAAGAAGCTTCAGAGACATCAACTTCTTATGATCCCTCATCATCCTCACCCGCTCAGGTATGTCCCCTGAATGAACCCTCATCTTTTTCCTCTTCTAGCCTATCAGCGTTAGACACGCTGACGGTGGACCTTTATAATACCCTTAACGGCAACTCTAAAACAGAAATGCTTATTCTTGATGTTTAAGAACAGCTGAAGATTTGTCATTCAGAGATCAAAGCGCTGACTAAGATTGAAGAAGATCTTAAGGATCAGGTCATTGTGAACCAAACCATCATTGTCGAACGCGAAAAGGCTGTAACTGAGCATGAGCAAGCAGTTGCTGATCTTAGGGCTGATAAGGCTACCATTCAAGGATGAAGTAAAGCCTCTGTCAAGGCCTCAGAGGTCATTAACACTCATATCCCTTCCAAGATAAAGACTAGTCTTGGATTTTCCTATGATCAGGAAGACAGTGTCACTAACTAGTCCATGCTCAAGTTTGGCACCTTGGTCTCTTCTATTCCTGACACTTCTTCCTCTCAGTCCTCTTTCACTGAGATTCATCTTGATGGAACTCTTTCGAGTTTAGGTTGCAAAGACAAGGGTAAATCAATTTTCAAAGCACCTCTTCCCAAGAAGACTAACAAGTCAAATAGAACCAAATCTATTCCTTCAGTGTGTAAACCTTCTTCTTCAGGGACCAAGAAATATTAATCTTTTCAGAAATCTAAGTTTCAGCTCAAGGTGAACGCTTCACCTAAGGACTCCAAATTCTCTAAAGTTCCCCCAAGAACTAATGAGAAGAGAATCCTTGGAGTAGGGCCCTCTTCAAATCTGATACTTCCTGGCCCTAAAGCTACCTTCAGCTATAGGAAGTGTAAGCACTCAGGTGAAACTACACACATTGCCAGTAAGTGTCCTTCTACTGCCAAGGCTGATCCACCAACCAAGGGCAAGAAAGTAGCTAAGACTGAGAAATCAACCAAAGTGAAATCATCTACTAAGGATGCTAAAGCAACCAAGGTGAAGAAAACCACTGGAACCTCATCATCAGACTAAGTGAAGACAACTACTGATGCTAAGCCTTCAGTATCCGGTGTTGTAGTTCCTACCACTGAAGCCTCTTCATCAGGCTCAGTGAAGACAACCACTGAATCTATATCTTTAGTGTCAGGGGTTGTTCCTGTTGATCCTCTTATATGTTGTATTTATGTTTCTGTCTTTTCAGTTCCAATGATCTTCATTGAGTATGTTTAGTGATCGCTGAAGAACTTGAAGTGTAATTCTATTAGAGACAGCAATACTTCAAGAAGACAACACTCACACCAAAGAACCTGCAGCAAACGTCAAAGACTGAAACTGAAGATTAGAGATTGACGAGTATGTGATCTGAAGCGGTATTTAGTGATTACAAGTTTGTCTACATACGTGTGAAGACTGCTCAAGCTTCAGCGAATGATGATGAGACCTTCAGGTCATTCCATCATTCAGCGATCAAAGGAAGCTTGCTTAGCACGATTGTTGTTGTCTTGTCCTTATGCACACAAAGGGCAAAACCCATACCCTTATGAAAGTTAGTACGGTATAGAGCCGACTAGTCGACTCTATTGTCCACCAACTTTAGGTAAGGACGTCTGCTCATGAATAGTGCTTTTTGTACTATTCACTGTAGCAAAGGACAAGTCTTCCTCTTAAGGCTTGACATGCACTTTAACCCTACCATATTGCATTAAATGTCCATTTAATGCACTGGGTATAAATAGAAGTGTTTCTTCTCCATGCAGAGTGTGCGCAACTCACTCTCTAACCCTAATTCTTACTTCAAGCATTTTCTAGCTTAAGTAATGGATGTTCTCTACAGCATTTCTTTTCTTGTATTTGCTAAGACTTGGTGTGTATCTAAAGATTGTTTAGATAGGTTTTTCTACCTTATCTTTTCGCAAACAATCTTATAAAATTTATATTGATCTTCTTTATCAATATATATTTCAAATTTGGAAATATTGTGTTTGTATTCATCCCCCCCTTCTACAAATTGTTTCTGTTCTTGTAGACCCTCTCGGGACCAACAGTTGCTATTTCCACTAAAACCTCTTGAGGTTCAGTGAAGTCGTCTTCTGACGCTGGTTCTTTAGTTTCAATAGATGAAGCCT
This sequence comes from Cynara cardunculus var. scolymus, assembly GCF_001531365.2. Taxonomy (NCBI): domain Eukaryota; kingdom Viridiplantae; phylum Streptophyta; class Magnoliopsida; order Asterales; family Asteraceae; genus Cynara; species Cynara cardunculus. The sequence continues at coordinate 15,825 of NW_020201297.1, read as the reverse complement.
CTAACGTTGCTGGACCCAAAAATATGGGGACCAAAATCATTTTGAAATTGTTCCCTTGTGCAGGAAGTCAAAGGAATATGGTATCCCGATAGTGGATGCTCAAGGCACATGATCAGAGACAAATCCCTACTAATTGATTACAAGGAAGAAAGAGGACCTTCCGTGATCTTTGGAGGTAATGGAAAAGGGTATACCAGAGGTTTTGGTATATTAACCAACGATGCAACCATATTCAATCGTGTTGCATATGTTGAAGGACTGAAGCACAACCCCCTCAGCATCAGTCAACTGTGTGATAAGGACTACGGAGTGAAGTTCTCCATGAATTCAAGCTATGTCTATGACAAGGATGATAAGATTGCCTTCACCGGTTCTCGTCTGGAGAATGTCTACATCATCAATATGGATTCTTATCTAACTGAGAATAGTTTTTTTCTCTCTAAAGCTTCATCAGATATCAACTGGTTATGGCACAAACGACTTTATCACCTTAACTTCAAGACACTCAGTGAGTTGTCTAGAAATGATCTTGTCACTGGTCTTCATCAACACTTCTTTGCAAAGGAATCTCTTTGCTCAAGGTGTGAGAAAAGGAAAACATACAAGAGTGAGCTTTAAGTCAAAGAAAATCTCTTCAGTCATACCGCCTCTTCAACTACAGCACATGGATCTCTTTGGTCATGTGAACGTGCAATCTATCGTTGGAAAGAAGTATACACTTGTCATTGTTCATGAGTACTCCAGGTACACTTTTGGGTCTTCTTTCTCATATCCAAAAGTGAAGCACCTGAAGACATCATATCGTTCAACAAGAAAATAGAAGTACTTAACAATATTAATGTACGATCTATTAGAAGTGACCATGGTATTGAGTTCAAAAATAGTACTATGGATAACTTCTTTGAGGACAAGCGAATTTCTCACAACTTTTCTTCAGTGAGAATTCCTCAGCAAAATGGGGTCATTGAAAGAAGAAATCGAACAATCATTGTGGCTGCTCGATCAATGCTCAGCGAGTCCCATCTCCATACAAATTTATGGGCTGAAGCTGTGAACACTGCTTGTTTCACTTAAAATCGGTCGCTGATCGTTAAGAGGTTCAAGAAGACAGCCCATGAACTTTTCCATGGCAGAAAGGCCTCTCTCAGCTTTCTACATATCTTTGGTTGCACGTGTTATATTCTCAACAGCCATGATCAACTAGGAAAGTTTGATCCCAAAGCTGATGAATGAATCTTTCTTGGATATTCTTCAGTGTCCAAAGCCTTCAGAGTATTCAACAAACACCGACAAATGATAGAAGAAACTATTCATGTGACATTTGATGAATCTCAATCATCTAATTCTAAACCCATCATAAACGTTGACGAAGAATAAGAAAACTGGATGTTTTCTCACTATGGATAACTTGAAGCTTCCTTCAGCGTTCCTCTCAACACTAAAGCCCTAGAAACTGAAGATGATCCATTAATCATTCCAGTTGTAGCTAGTCACACCAACATTTCTTTTTCAGAGATCACTGTTGATCCCATTAATTGTGTTCCTTCTTCTACTTCAAACACTGAACAATAAGTGAATGAAATGTCATCCGCATCTGAACGTATTTCAGTCGATGAATCTGAGGCTCCTTTAGGAATTGTTCCAATCGCTGAAGACAATACAGCTTAAGCCTCATTCTCTATTCCTGAACTTCTATACTAGATGATAATCCTCTACCAGCTCAGCGATGGACTAAAGACCATCTAATTCATCAATATCTTGGTGATCCAACTGCAAGAATTCAGACTCGTCTTGGTATAGGTAATATTTGTCTGACAAGACAGTGGTAGGAGCTCATTAAGTTTGATAGAAACAAAGTCTGGTACCTTGTGCCACGTCCATCTAACAAGACAATGATAGGCACCAAATGGGTCTATCACAACAAGTTAGATGAAGAAGGTGTGGTAACCCGTAACAAGGCTCGTCTTGTTGCTCAAGGTTATAGACAAGAAGACGGGATCGATTATGACGAAACCTTCACACAAGTGGCTAGACTTGATGCAATTCGACTCATTCTAGCCTTTGTGCCCATAGAGACTCTTCAAATTTCTTAAAACCTTTTCGTTTTAAAAGAATTACTTAATGAACCGTCTAAATGATGACATTCTCTATTACCAATACGAATCTCTTTGAGATGTGCAAAAAGGACTGACAAACATGAGTTGCTTTAACTTCCATCCAATCATGGATGAGAACGTGCCATATTTCCCATCATGGCAATTTCTCAACAGTCGTGTTTTACTCTCTCCTATTTCTTTTCTCTCTTCTCCTACCTATATATATGAGATCTCTTCCCTCATATTTTCATTACTCTTACAAAAATCTTTGATGAACCTCTGCCAAAAAGGCTTTGCAAGAAAGAACACTCAAATCCTTCGACCTTCTTCAAAAGAACTCTAAGGTCGATAACCTTCTTTACATTATTCAACTATTCTACTCCTTCTAAATGAAACTATTCTTTGAAGTTTTAAGAAACTTGCTCCCTTAAAACACAAACAGACAGATTAATAACACATTCTTATTCATGGTTATAATCTAGTTTCAAAAACTTTATTCTACTTGAAAAAACCCTAATATCTCATTTGTGGATTTTTCAAAAGAAGTTTTGTTGTTCTAAAACTTAAAAAGATCACAGTCAATCTTGGATTACTAATATAAACTATTTTTCTTCTTATTTCTCAACCAAAAATAGAAAATGGCTGCAAAGAATGCAAACGTTACTGTAGAAGACATCTTCTTCAAGGCTAACAACCACATTGCATTGTTGGACATTCCCATAAACAAAACCATCTACGACGATGTTGCTGCTTTCCTACGAACGTCCCCAATCACCTACACTCTCAACCATGAACCTGTCCTGGTTAGGGAGGGACTTTAGCAGTTCTGGATGACTACTGAGGTGGTGCAAGAGGAAGACAAGAATGATCATCAGGTGGAGAAAATCTCCTTCACCTTCAACAGGACGACTGTGAGTTTTGGCGTGACCACTCTTAGGCACGCTATTCGCTTTCCTAAGGGTCCCTTCGCCAGCGAACCCTCTACTGCAGAGATCATCGCCTGCCTTGATGACATTGGCTACCAATGGACAATGAAGAAGGACTCCAGCGATCCCCTCAAGTCGCTGTCAAAGATCGAGAAGAACTACATGTCAACAGTGTGGCAATTTCTATTCTCCAACTTCATCCAAAGCATGGGTGGAATTACTGGTGGCCAAGATCAGGCTTCGAGAGTCGCTTTCACCATTGGCATCTCAGCGATCCAATACCGACCAATCAACTATGCTACCGTCATCTTCGATGACCTGGCGCTTAAGCTGAACATGCTTCAGAGGGAAAAAGTGGTTCCCTACACCAGGTTATTGTCCATGGTTTTCGTTAAGATCTTTGGAAACAAGTACTTCAAGGAAGGTAATCTTCCTAGCTGTAGGCGTGGATCCAGGATTCTGGATCACAAGCTCATGGATGGAGATGTTGCACTATCTTCGTTGGTGCAATACTCTTCAATTCCCTTTTCTCCTTCTTCGGTGGTCAATGCAAGGGAAATCCCCCCCAAGTCAAACCCAACCACCACAACCATTTCTACAAAACGTCCATCTCAACCAAGTCTTGGTTCTCCTTTGAGGACCAAGAAGGCCAAAAAGGGGACTATCACATCTCTGGCTGTGACCTCTCAAAAGGTCTCATCTATTGAAAAGATAGCCATCCTATATTTTTAGTGATTGCTGATATCACTGTCGTATCAGTGGCACCTCTCCCAACCGCCTCAGTGACCCAAATCACTGAAGGTTAGAATATCAGCGCCGCCACCATTGACCACTCACTTCCAATCTCAGCCATCTTTTCCTCCCTTCTTTTGTTGGTCTCAACACGTGTCGGTGAGTCATCAGTGCCAGTCCTCCCTGATGATGAGACACTCACCACTGGACCTGAGGTAGCTCCTCTCGAAGCTCCTCAACATACTGGTGCTTATCCTCCCGATCGCACCATGGAGCCAACCAGCGTTAATCCTTCAGATAACGCTGAAGACCCCTCAGGTACTCCACACTCGTACCCTTCTGTTTCTTCTAACAAAGAGCTTCATATGCTCAATCACATTCCTTTTCAAGTCCGTATGAGACTCAGGCCATGAACGAAGAGTAGTACGATATGGCAACAGACATGAAGCTGCTCCTCCTAGTGCTCGAGACTGTCTTCATAAAAATGGACGAGATCCATAAAGACTTGTCTCGCAGGGACGAAGTTGCTGCAGACCTCTCAGCTATCACGGCTGAAGTCCAAGACGTGAAATGCCAGCTCTCCTCTCTCCAAGAGGCAATTAGAGAAAATGTCGAGGCCATCGTTGCTCTCACGGGCAAGGCTGATAAGGCACACGGCCAATCTCTTCAACAGGCGTAACTGATGCAACAAGTCATGGTCGCTCTTCGTCAACCATCTCTAGTGACTGCTCCATCCTTAACCGCTGATGACCGTGCTCAGCTTAATGAAGTGCGTGAAATGACCACTAACCTAGCCATCGATATTACAAGGCTAGAGGATATGATAGTTCTCCAGATTTAGAGCGTCAACCAACTCTCTAGCTTATGTTCTCAAGCCATCACCAGAAAGGGGGAGATAAGGTCTAACGTTGGACCAACTTCTGTCGCCCCTGTTGAACCTGCCACTCCGGCAATCCATGAATCTAAAGAAAAAGCTCCCAGAGTTGAAGCTGAAGCTGAGGTTGTCTGTGATATCCCAACTTCCCAAGAATCTCCTGTTGCTGAGGAAGTTGATGCCGTCCGAGCTGAAGCTCACACCGATGACCTTCCCATCACCTCTGCATCTATTGTTGGTGATGTGGAAGATGAAGATGATGATGATGAGGAAGGCGATTCTCCCGACCTCCCTAACTCCGACAGCGGCCTGGATAACGACGATGATGATGACAACGAAGACGACTTCAAAGGAGTTGCTCTCAAGGATTTCGCATCCCAAGGGTTGCCAAAGGAAGAAGAGGCTACTCCAAAAACAAACCAGGGCACCAAGTCTAAGGTGAAAGGTATTCCTGAAGAAGGGAACCACAATGTACTATTTCAATCCCTTGAACCCATATATGATGAATCCTCAAGCCACGTAATCGTCACCTCTTTGTATCAATTATCTATTCCCTCGACTACCTGCGGTCGGCTGGAGGAATGGGTCCCTGAGAACCTAACCCCCAGCACTCCTACCGACCAGTAGATGACTCAGCTAAGGGAGTCACTCGACCAAACTAGAGTAAAAATCCCTCTTCATACCTCTACTTATGGCGAGTTCGACTTCCTAATCGAAGCTTATTAGGAATAAAAATCAGTGTAAATTGTATTCGACTTGAAAGGTTACTATTGTCTATAATTGTATAAAAGTCATCGTGTTTGACTTTCCTTATGATAGTTTGACTTTGACTAGGCTTTCTAGTTTGAGCCTATATAAAGAGTAAGTCTTTTGTAATTTGTGTAGGAGATCATTTGTAATATCATTTACGTAATAATAGATTGGACCAGATTTAGTGTTTTGACTTTTTCTCTCATCTCTCAAAGTGTTCTTGATTGCTAAATCTTAGATTATGCCATTGATTCTTAATAGAAGATTGATTCAAGTGGAACAACAATTGGTATCAGAGCTGGAAATGCAAAGAAATCGTTAGAAGATATTAGAAATTTGAAGATTTTTGGAGGAAATTTTTTCGGAATTTTATGTGTTCTTCATGTTCTTATCATTTTATTTAGTTTGATCTGAGATTCTTTTTCAGTTTGTGTGTTAAAATTTTGATCATCGTGTGCGTAATTGATTTGTGAATATTTGTTGTTCACAAATTTTCAGTTTTTAATCATTCATTTAAGAGATTTGTTGATTTTATGTGCTTTTGAATTTTTTCGTGTTCTTGACAAAATTCATCAAAAAGTCAATTTTGATCCATTTTTTTATGAAAAGTTGTTGGTTATGTGTTGTTTGTCACATTTTGATCTAATTCTGAATTTTGGGTTAGCTGAAGGTTTGTTAAATCGCTTAAACAATGATGACCTGATTCTTTTCTTCTCTCAAGATTTTGAACTAAGTGCTTGACATGATATGTAAATCGCCTGACTTGAAAGGATATGTAAATCGCTTGGCTTGACCTAATAAGTAATTCGCTTAAGGAGTTTGATCGGATTTCTGTTAATCGCCTGGAGTTGTGATTGAATTAGGACTTGGCCAATTTTTGTGAATTCTAAATCGATGAACACTATGAACAAATCAACGGATATCTAAATCTCCTAGGTTAATCGATTTTGAGTAGATCCAAGTTATCCGATTTAGGACTTAGGCGATTATGCAACAAGTTAACCGATTTATGTAAATCGCCTGTAGTCTAATCAGTTTTAAGACAACTGTTCTTGCATCTAGTCAATCGGATTTTCATAAGTCGCTTGATACAGTCAGTTTTGACATAAATCGCTTGGCATCGCCTGGTTTGAGCAGATTTCTAAATCACTTGGCTGAGTTTATGCTGTGTAAATCAAACATTATCTAAGAGAGTGTGTGATAAGATATCTTAAGTCGCTCAAGACTCAATTTTCTGGGTGTAGCATAAATTGGTCATCACTGTGATCGGATTCTGCCTTGATCGTATGACACTATGACCGGATTAGGACTTAGCAGATTTTGCGGTTTCTAAATCGCTGAGTATAGTGAGCGGGATTAGCTAAACTGCTTGTTACGGTGATCGGATTTGAACAGACCGCTTAGCATTGTGATCGGTTCAAGACTTAGATTCTTAATAAGATAGCGGGATTGCTAACTCGTATAACTTGTCCGATTTAGTGCATCTTTGGCCAACCTCGCTCAATCTTGCTTGTCCGGATTTCATTTCCTTGGTCGCAGTAGACTTTCTCGCACAATATATTAGCCGGACATGGCTAATTCGGACAACAGAACACACGATTTAGATCTATATTGTTCATCTCATTGTCCGTATTTCATGAACTCTGGTTACTTCTTCGTCCGATTCTGGTGCTACTCGGATAACACCTTAGCCGAGCTTGTCATTTCCTTGTGCAACCTTTTACTCGGATTAGTCTTAGCTCTTTTAATCCTTGTTCGGATTTGAGTATCCGATTTAGTCTCAAGACTTGTTCAAAATTTCAAGTTCATCCGGATTTGGTTTCTTTTTGTATCAAGTGTTCAGATTTTAAGCTTTTGATCTGTTTTGTAATGTTTTGAATTTTATAATTGTTTTTCTGTGTTTTTAACTGCTTGAGAAGTTTTGAACTGTTTTCTGTCGCATAAACTGTTTTTCATCAGTTTTAACTGTTTTTAACAGTTCTTAACTGTTTTCAAAAGTTTTTGACTGCTTTTACTGATTTTTGACAGTTTTCGCTGGGTTTTTTTTTCCATCAGTTTTTGTGTTTTTCTGGTTTTGTTTTTTTATCTTAATTGTTCTTGATTTCTTTTTAATTGATTTCACAGCATTTGATCCGTTAATCAATCTATTTAAAAATGGCAGTTTCATTGGAAAGAGAGAATATGGAATTGAGAGATAAAATTTCTGAATTGGAAAGGAATGTAAAGGACTACAGTCATAAATACTTTAATATGTTTGATGAGAATTTTGGCAGATAAGGAATTTATCATGATTCTGCAAAGATAAAATAAAACCTTGAGAGAAATTTCTGAAAAGGTTTTTTCAGTTAAGGCTAGTGAATTTGAGAGAATTCTGGACATGGGAAGGAAAGTGTGTGAAGAAGAATTGAAGACTTGGAGTAATGCTAATACGGAATTGTTCAATAAACTTCAAGATCTACAAACTGAGAGGAATTCTTCTGAGAAAGATAATACATATACTAAGGACTTAATTGGAAAACTTCATAAATCTGAGAGTGCTTTGTGTGAGTTAAGGAAGTTACTGGAGTTTGAGAAGGAAAAAGTTTTGAAAACTGAAAAGATTTTGAATGTTGAAAGGAATGAATTTGAGAAAGAGAAGAAAAGATTTTCCGAAATAGAGAAAAGATTCGATGTTGAACGAATATCTCATGAAGATAAGATAAACTCTCTCGAGCTGAACGCGAAAATGCTTTTAAAGTAGATCTCGGATTTTGAGCAGCTAATCATCTTGGAACGTGCCAAGGCTGATAAAGAGAAGGTAGATATCAAAGAAGAATGTCTAAGCCATAATCAGAATTTATCTGACAGCATTGCTCTAAAGCAGAAGGCTTTAGATGAAGAGAAAAAGCAATTTGCTATTGAGAAGAGAAATACTACAAAGAAATATACAACTATTGCTAAAGAGCTTGCTGAAAAAAAAAGTGGCTTGACATCGCTTCTGAGAATGAGAAGAGAAGCTCAGATGAAGAGAGAAGAGAGTTTAATAATCAGAAGAAGAAGTTTGAAATGCTTAAAAAGGAGTTAGAAGGTAAACTTCTAGATACTTCAAGGAAATTGTCTAATCTGAAGACAGAACTTGAAACTGAGTTGAGGATGAAAACTGAACTCAAAAATAAGTATGATTTAGTTACTGTAGAAATAGACCAGCTTTTACAGAAAGTCAAAGACTTTTCTTGTGCTCAAAGCTCAACTGGTTCTCCTTCACAGTGTAAAACCAACTTCTATGACTGTTCCAAATCGAACAGTTATTCAAGCAGCCCTAAATCTTCTGTTTCTAATAACTATTCTCGTTCTTCTAATCAGTATTATCAAGGGTACGTCATCGGATCACCCAATTACTCTTCTAAGATTAATAGCATTTGGGTCAATAAAACTGAATTTGTTTCATCCTGTATCCCTGTTGTTACTAATCATCTTCCTTGTTTTGTGAGATCTACTTTTGATCTAATTATTAGCAAGAGAAGAATCATGTGTTCCACATGCAAAACAATAGATTTTGTGAACAGGAAGACATACAATAGGTGGACTGCTGATAACAGATTTCAGACGAATTGGAAAGGTAAGAACATGTATGATTACAATAACTGGTATGGATCTTCTTTTGTATATAATCATCCTGTTAAAAGTACGAAAAAGAAATTATCAAATAAAAATAGATGGTTTGGCAGTTATAACATCCCACAACCTGATACTAACAAAGAAGGACCCAAGTTCGTTTGGATACCAAAATCTATTTGATCTGATTTTGCAGGTGTGTTAATTTTGCGCTGATCATAATATTATACCATTGATGCACTAATTCAAGGGGAGTTGTATACTATTCAAATAAGGCTTCTAAACAACACAGTTCAGGAACCGTGCTTTACTGAGTATGGTTTCTAAATACTCATGAATTGACGGCTTTCTTGGAAAATTTCATTCATTCTTGGGTATGATGTAATGATTTTCATTTCATCATAAGGAGGAGTATGTAATAATGAATGAAATGTTCAATTCCGAATAATATAAGGGGAGTTTGTTATAAAGATCAAGGGGGAGTAGCATCAATGACGGCAAAAGACTCAAAAGGAGTGCGACTAGAGATTATTACCGAAGATTATTCTTGCGCTAAAATGTCTGAGAGTTGTTGAATGCAAAGATCATCATTCCAAAAGTTTACTGATAAATATTTCTCGTCAAAGAGGTTTTTCAATTTTGGAGAAGAATGTTTGATATTTTATCTGAAGAAATTATTTGAAGATCACATATTGAAGATTATATCTGAAGATCGTTAGTGTTTTTCTTCTACATTGTCAAAAGAGAAGATCATCTCTATTCTACATTCGAGGGGGAGAATGTTAGAAGATTTTTTTCAACAAATGATCGTCTGAAGATTTCAAAGTAAATATTGTTTTTGACGATGTCATAGAGTGCTTAAAGCAACAAAGTTCAAACGAGATTCAACGCGTGCAAATTCTTTCAAGCCTGAATACAAAGCGGGAGAATGTTAGGACTGAAAATCAGTGTAAATTGTATTCAACTTGAAAGGTTACTATTGTCTGTAATTGTATTCGACTTGAAAGGTTACTATTGTCTATAATTGTATAAAAGTCATCATGTTTGACTTTCCTTATGATAGTTTGACTTTGACTAGGCTTTCTAGTTTGACCCTATATAAAGGGTAAGTTTTTTGTAACTTGTGTAGGAGATCATTTGTAATATCATTTACGTAATAATAGATTTTACCAGATTTAGAGTTTTGACTTTTTCTCTCATCTCTCCAAAGTGTTCTTGATTGCTAAATCTTAGATTCTGCCATTGATTCTTAATAGAAGATTGAAGGTTGATTCTTAACAACAAAGCTGAAAGGCTTGAGGCCCTCAGACCAAGAAGAACTAACTCTCCAAAAGAAGTAGACTGAGGAAGAACTAACTCTCCAAAAGAAGTTGTTGATCCAAGATCTCTCAATAACACTAATAATTAAGTTAAGAATAACCTAATTATATAATTTGGATGAATAAAATGATGAACACTCAAGAATAATTTATGAACATTCAAAGAATATACTTGAGTGTCAAAGGTTTCACTTTATTTCAATGATAGTGAAAAATGTAAAAGAGTCGAAGATTACAATAGGCCTAACCACCTATTTGTACTAGTAATCTAGCTAAGAAGATAACTATCTAGTGAGACTATTTAGCTAATATTCTAAGAAAAGATAAAGCTTATCTAAACATGGATAATCATCAAAACAAGATAAACTTTGGATTCATCTCCAGCTGTCTTCCATGAGACGTTGTTTCAACCATATCTTCATATCTTCATCGCATGCCTCTGGTTGAACTAGTGAGGAAAACTCCAAGTGTTGGTACCCAGAGGGGTTATGAAGATGCACTTTCCATCGCATCTCTAGTCAGTTCATCGACCCTCTTGTTGTTCTTCAGACTTAGCCATTTTGCCTTGAAGTCTTCCATCGGCATTTTGGTTCTTCATTACTTCCACACATAAGACTTATGGGGTCTAACAATCTCCCCCTAAGTAATGAAAGAACAAACATGAACTATTCTAGGAACATTTAAAGTATAAACGAAAAACAGAGGCTATTCTAAAGAAAAGCATCTTTTGCCAAATTTTCATTTGAACAAAATGATGAATTCTTACGATGATGAAAATGAAAGATATTACAATACAAAACATAAGTAAAACTACATTCATGGTTTCCCTTGTGATATTTCCCAAAAGCGCATTAATAGTCCTCTATATTGAATGACTGTTGAGATCTCATGAATTAGTCTTTGTCCCTCTCCCATCGGCACATGAGATATGCCTAGTCTGTCTCTGATAGCCTTCTGGAACCATTCAAGTGTTGTTTTTGAGTACTTGAAGGCTTCAGTCAGCCTAAAGAATTTCTTCGTCCCAAACTTATTTTTGTATACCAGACCCAGTTTTGGTTGAGTAAGTACAGAGGCAGATCTCTTCTCCTGCATGTTGGGGAAGTCTTCATTGGGTGGAGTGCAGGAAAGTTTATCAATGCCAAGTTGAAGAGCAATTTCAAAATCACTCTTAGCCCTGTGCTTCACCAAGGTTTCCATCGTCTGAACGATTGCTCTGTTTGCCATCCCAAATCGTATGTCTTGATCCTGTCGCTGAGACGTATATGCATAAAGTTCAATCAAGTCATATGGGATGAGGTTGATCAAGTCATTGTCATTGAAGATTCTGACTTGACCATGGGCTCGCTTTATTGTGTACTCGATATACTTGATGGCTTTGTTTGCGAAGGACCTCATCTTGATGTCCATGACCAGCCTTATTCCATCGTTTGCAAAGACAGCTTGTGGTGGTTGAGTAGTGTGTCTTACAAACCTATGGTGTAGGAGGTTCATTGACTCGGGTGAAAGTATTGTAGGATTGAGAGTCAAACCTTTATCGCGATCATGGTATAGGTATTGATGGATGTTTTCCATCATCAGTGCCTCCCTCGGCGGCACCTCTGGACGTCTCCTTAGCGAATCCATGTTGGTAATTATTTCATCGACGACCCCTTGAGGAGGATGCCTTGATGAAGAGGGAATGTCCGCTTGCACCTGCGTTGGCTGGGTTGGGGGTTGTGTTTGGGTTAAGGATTGAGAGTGGGTTGGTGATGGAGTGGTTCCTTGTTGGGTTGGCTCGGATTCGGGTAGTTCTGGTTCATTAGGCTCAGGATGGGTGGTTTCTGGTTCATGGGTTTCTGTTTGGGTGGTTTCTGGTTCATCGGGTTGTGTTTGGGTTGGAGGTTGTTGTAGTGAGGAAGGTTGGATGATTGTGGGTTATGGTTGTATGGGTAAGGTGGTGAAGGGTTCTGTGGTGCGAAGGGTTGGTGAAGGGGTTAAGGGTAGGTTAGGAGTTGGTGATGGAGTGAAGGGTAGGTTGGTTTCTGTTTGTGGGGTGGATTGTTGTGACATCCGTCATTTTTGGAGCGTCAGGTTAGCACCTTTATAGGGTTCCTATATTTAGAATTATATTTTATTAGGATCTAGTCATGTTGATTAGAATTCTTCTGGCTTAGTTCCCAAAATTTAGTTCAGAAAACCTTGTTTCGACGGGTACCTGATAAAGTTAACTTATGTAATGCCTAATATATTAAAAAAATGCTCCAAATAAATTAAAGTTGATATTATAAAGTCCAAACTAAAATATAAAAGTCTCATTTGAATGTCCAAATAATTTTATCAAAAATGTGGAACTTTGATTTAATAATGATATTTTTATCAATATTTGACAAATTGTATTTTGTTATAAATTTAAATGGGCTATTTTGTTTATATCAAAAATATTTTTTTTTATGGATTTGGGCTCTAATAAGGTCAGCCCATTTCCTTTCTTTAAACCCATATACAAATACCCCACATAATTTGAAAACTCTCATTTTTCATTCTCCTTTTGCATAAACCTTTCCTCTCCCTAATCTCTCTCTAAACCATACCCCTCCAGCCGATTTCATTTTCAAACATCATTAAAAATCTGTCAATCTTGAAGAATATTCATGATTTCAAGCAAAAGGTAATAGACTAGTTATTATACCTTTATATAATAACAAAGATTCTCATTTTCTACACCTACTTCTTGTTCTTTGTAATTAATTTTTCTGGAGAATTTGAAAGGGGAGATTATACATCAAAAATATGAAAATGTCTTCAAAATGATGATAATCTATGATCCACGAACTTTGAACTCTAAGAAAGTAGGAGAAAACGACATTGCATGTGAAATTTAATCATGAAAAGATGTATTTTGAAAACTGACAGATTCTGTTAGCACTTGTGTCGACTGTATCTTTCAAAATAAAAGTCCAAACATTCTGATTTTTCTTCTAAAACGTACTTTGATGAGTTATCTTTCTAATGCAACTGGTCTCACTAAAAAATATTATGTTTTGAGCTTTCAAGTTCTTGATACAAGATTATGGTGCAAAAAGAGCATTGCATACAGAACCTTGCATGCATCTTAAATCGGTTATATCTTCTTCAAAACTCAATGGAAATGGATGATTCTTTTTCTTTAAGTTAGCCTTACGTGTTAGCTTTATAATAAAGTTAAAATCACTGAAAAATGATGATTTTAGACCCCCGAAATGGCCGTCACTCGAAGAGTCTGCAATCTGTCTTGGGGACTGTGTCACTCAAAGTTGTAGGGTATTAATGAGTGCCTTAAACCCATCCAAAATTCTTCATATTTGGAAAAAAAATCTATTTAACTCATTATTATTGATGATATAAAAATTTGGACACAAAATGACCTTTGAAAGGTTCCTTTTCGTGCAAAGGACTTTGATTTTAAAATATATAATTTCCGGACTATTTTTAGAGCAAATAATATAAGTATCAACTTTAATTCAAAAAAACTTGTTGGCATTACATAACATATAATTTGACTTTATCTTTATTGAGACCCGTTAGGTGATCTAATTATTGGATTTCAGACTGTTTAGGAAGGTTAGGGCRGACGTTTAGCGCTTCAAACGTTATCAAGTTCTTGAATATTCATCAGCAAACTTGTGAGTGTTCACGGCCCCACTTTTAATGCTTTTTGTAATTTAAACCGGGGGAAAAGCATGAAGTTATGCAAACTATACTTTATTTATAAAACTGTGGGACTAAAGAACTATTTAGTCAAGATTTGTTTATGACATGAAATATTGACGATTTTACACTATGATATAAATGCTAAATTGATGTACTTGAGAGTATGTTTCCAAATAAAGTCCCCGTCCGTAAACGCTACTTGTTAACTCGGGCATGTCCCCGGGTCGTGGTAATTGTGGATAGCGGCTATTGTGTTGACAGTCCCACCCAGAAAGGGGTGCACATTACCTATGTTTTTATTAGTGTAATCATGTCAAATTTGGACCACCGCTGAATTAGTACTATTATGAACTGTGGGACCTGAGTGAGTGTACGGGCTACTTATGGTCGTTCGTAAAATAATGGGGCACATTGGTCAGGAAAGACTCAGTAACGTCTCAAGTTTTAAAACATCATTGTAAATTTACATTTATTATGTGCAAAAGTTATATATAGGTTTGCAAGAATGATTTATGTATTGTAATGTTTTGTGCATATGAAAACCCGTGAACTCACCAACTCTTTGTAGTTGACGTTGTTTTATGTTTCATACTTTTCAGGATTTAAGTAAGAAATGAAGTTTTGGAGAATATAAGTGACGACACTGATTAAGTTCATTTTGAAGTTTTTGTAAAGAAGTATACTATTCCAACTTGGTTATGGGTGTTAAATTCTAATTTTTGTAAAACTTTGTAATAATCTGGTTATTTATTGTTAGTTAAATATATATGGATATATATATATATATATTTAAGTGTGATATGTGCATGAGTGTGGGTTGAAATAAATATATTAATAGGAGAGGTCGGTTTATGAGAACCGCCTATCACCTCTACTATTRTGTGTGCATGTATAAATAGAATTTTGTGAAGAAAACACACAAAACACATACCATATTTGGAAATTTACTCTGATGAAATAAGATTGCACAGGAAGAAGGAGAAGAAGGTTTTAAAGCTTTGATTCTCATTTCTAAAAGGTGAGTGTATAGAGCTTTGAAATATGAATTGCTTATATATGATTTGATAAGCATGTATGGAAATGGTTATTATGAATTAAATGGCATTTTACGCTGATTCTTGAATAAACCGGCCAAGTGGTGTCCGGATTGCAATCCGGATACTTAAACCGGTTGTGCTTTGTCCGGATATCTTTTAAACCGGACAAGAGGTGACCGGATATCATCTAAACCGGTCAAGGGTTGTGCGGTGTATTGACCGGATTGTTTTAAACCGGTCAAAGGTTGAATTGTGTRTTGTCCGGTTTAATCTAAACCGGATGACAAAGGAAGTGAAGTGGTGTCCGAATTTCTATACCGGACAAAGATAATTATATTTTCAAGTGTTTATAATGACCGGATTGCTAAACCGGACAAAGAGTTGGTTTATTTGCAAAGTATGTTGTCCGGACTTCTAATCCGGACAAGTCTGACCGGACTTCAATTCGGATAAAAAGAGATGTTTTTGAAGAATGTTTTTGGAATGATATATTGAGCAGTGTAAACTGCGTGTGAGATGGTGGTGTAACCGCGAGTGTGATTTGAGCAGTATAAACTGCGTGTGAGATGGCGGTTTAACCGCGAGAGTGATTTGAGCAGTATAAACTGCGTGTGAG
Source organism: Cynara cardunculus var. scolymus (assembly GCF_001531365.2). NCBI lineage: Eukaryota > Viridiplantae > Streptophyta > Magnoliopsida > Asterales > Asteraceae > Cynara > Cynara cardunculus. The sequence goes on along the minus strand of NW_020201297.1, from coordinate 212 downwards.
ATGGCGGTTTAACCGCGAGAGTGATTTGAGCAGTATAAACTGCGTGTGAGATGGCGGTGTAACCGCGAGAGTGATTTGAGCAGTATAAACTACGTGTGAGATGGCGGTGTAACCGCGAGAGTGATTTGAGCAGTGTAAACTGTGTGTGAGATGGCGGTGTAACCGCGAGAATGATATGAGCAGTGTAAACTGCGTGTGAGATGGCGGTGTAA